>NC_086128.1:25722847-25882847 GCF_963921235.1 Mobula hypostoma
ATGATTTTAGGTTCTACGATCATTGGAACCTCCACTGGAACAGAGAAAACCCCTGAGAAAACGGGAAGGATTTGCACCTTAACTGAAATCCTGACCATTAGGTTTGCTGCTACTACTCGGGAGAGTTTAAACCAGGGGTTCTGGGAACCAGAGCCCTAGGTCAGAAAGTGGAGGGATTGAGAGGAAGTAGATGTCATAACCAATAAGTCTGTAAGGCAGGAGGAAGTTCAGAGACACAATGGGACGGAGAGGTTGTTTACTTTAATACCAGGAGTATTAATGGTAAGGAGGATGAACTTGGAACATGTATCAGTACATGAAACTATGATATTGTGGCCATAGCAGGGGCCTGGTTGAGAGAGGAATAGGACTGGATGTCTAATATTCCAGGGTTTTGATGTTTTAGAAAAGATAGATAGGGACGTAAAAGGTGTGGGTGAGGGAGGGGTGGGAAATCAGGGACAATATCACAGCTGTCCTGGAAGGGGAAATAATTTAAGGCTCGTCCACTGAGCTATATGGGTAGAGCTCAGAAATAGGAAGGGAGCAATCACTCTGATGGGATTGTACTACAGATCCTTCAACAGCTACTGGGACATTGAGGAACAGATATGCAGGCAGATTAAAGAAAGACGTGAAAACAGTAGGGTTGTTATAGTGGATGGCTCCAACTTCCCTAATATAGATTGGGATCTCTCTCGCCTCACCCCCCCCCCCTTAGTACAAGAAGTTTATATGGGGCAGAATTTGTTATATGCATCCATGAGGATTTCTTAAGTCAATATGTAGACAGTCCCACAAGAGGAGGGGCTGTATGGGAGCTGGTGTTGGGTAATGAGCCTGGCCAGGTGACCAACCTTTTGGCTTGAGAACAGTGACCACAACTCCTTAAGTTTTAAGATATCTATAGATAAGGATAAGCATGGGCCTTGTGGGAGGGTGCTAAACTGGAGCAGGGAAAATTACGAGAGCATTAGGCAGGAACTAGGGAGGGTGAATTAGGAACAGCTATTTTTGGGCAAGTCCGCATCTGACACGTGGCGTGTGTTTAAAGACCAACTGCACAGAGTACAGGACAGATATGTTCCAATCAGAAGGAAGGACAAGAATGGCAAGGTAAGAGAACCTTGGATGTTGAGACAGTGTTTAATTTAGTCAAGAAGGAAAAAGAAGCATACTGTGTGTAAGGTTTAGGAAGCTAAAATCAAATGGAGCCCTCAAGGTTTATAAAGATGCAAGAAAAGAACTCGAGAGTAGAAATAGTAAGCCAACATCCACTCTTTCTCAGCCTTTCAACACTTGATAGGCTTTCAATGAGATTCCACCCACCCCCCCACATTCTTCTGAACTGTAGCAAGCACAGGCCCAGAGTCATCAAATGCTCCTCAATACTCCAAGTGCAGTCTGACCAGTGCCTTACAAAGCCTCAGTATTCCATTGTTGATTTTATATTGTAGTCCTCCTGAAATGAATGCTAACATTGCATTTGCCTTCCTCACCACCAACTCAATTTGCAAGTTAACCTTTAGGGAATCCAAGTCCCTTTGGACCTCAGATTTTTTTCATCACAGGCCATCAAAGACATCTGAAGGAGGTGGTAAGTTAAGAAGGTGGCATCCTTCATGAAGGACCCTCACCACCCAGGACATGCCCTCTTCTCATTACTCCCATCAGGAAGGAAGTATGGAAGCCTAAGGACTCACACTAAACATTTTAGGAACAGCTTCTTCCCCTCTGTCATCAGATCTTTGAACACTCTATGGACACCATGTTACTATTCCTCTCTTCCACTATTTACTTATTTGCAACTTATAGTGATTTTTATGTATTGCAATGGACTGCCGCAAAACAACACATTTCACAATATATACCAGTGATATTAAACCCAATTCTGATACTGATTTCTGCACTCTTTAAGTTTAGTAACATCTTTCTTATAACAGGGTAACAAAAAGGGACATTTAAGAATCTTTTAGATAGGTACATGGATGATAGAAAACTAAAGGGTTATTTAGGAGGGAAGAGTTAGATTGATCTTAGTGTACATTAAAAGGTCGGCACAATTCTGTCGGCCAAAGGGTCTATACTGTGCTGTCCTGTTTTATGTTCTATGTTTTATGTTAAAAAACAGGACAAGTTCTCCAAGTGCAAATTCACCATCATCTTATATAACTGCAAATAATTTCCTGACTCCTATACTCAATATATTCTCATAAACCTCTCTGCACTCTTTTCAGCTTAATGACATCTTTCCTATTACAGGGTGACTAAAACTGTAAACATTGCTCCAAGTGTGGCCTCACCAAAGTCTTATCCAACTGTCCCAACTCATATCCTCAATATCCTGACTGTCCAAACACCTTCACCACCTTATCTATATAGAAACATAGAAAACATACAGCACAATACAGCCCTTCAGCCCACAAAACTGTACTGAACATGTCCCTACCTGAGAACTACCTAGGCTTTACCCATAGCCCTCTATTTTTCTAAGACAAAGGAATTGGTTGTTGACTTCAGAAGGAGTAGCGGTCCGAACGACCCCATTTACATCGGTGGTGCGCAAGTGGAACAGGTCAAAAGCTTCAAGTTCCTCGGGGTCAATATCACAAATGACCTGACTTGGTCCAACCAAGCAGAGTCCACTGCCAAGAAGGCCCACCAGCACCTTTACTTCCTGAGAAAGCTAAAGAAATTTGGCCTGTCCCCTAAAATTTAAACTCTCACTAATTTTTATAGATGCACCGTAGAAAGCATTCTTCCAGGGTGCACCACAACCTGGTATGGAAGTTGTCCTGTCCAAGACTGGAAGAAGCTGCAGAAGATCGTGAACACGGCGCAGCACATCACACAAACCAACCTTCCGTCCGTGGACTCACTTTACACTGCACGCTGTCAGAGCAGTGCTGCCAGGATAACCAAGGACACGACCCACCCAGCCAACACACTTTTCGTCCCTCTTCCCTCTGGGAGAAGGCTCAGGAGCTTGAAGACTCGTACAGCCAGATTTGGAAACAGCTTCTTTCCAACTGTGATAAGTCTGCTGAACGGATCCTGACCCGGATCTGGGCCGTACCCTCCAAATATCCAGACCTGCCTCTCGGTTTTTTTAGCACTACCTTACTTTCCATTTTTCAATTTTCTATTTATGATTTATAATTTAAATTTTTAATATTTACTATTGATTTGTACTCCAGGGGGCGGGAAGCGCAGAATCAAATATCGCTGTGATGATTGTACGTTTTAGTATCAATTGTTTGGCGACAATAAAGTATAAAGTAAAGTAAGCTCCATGTACCTATCCAGGAGTCTCTTAAAAGACCCGGTCGTATCCGCCTCCACCACCGTCGCTAGCAGCCCGTTCCACACACTCACCACTCTCAGTATAAAAAAACTTACCTCTGACATCTCCTCTGTACCTGCTTCCAAGCACCTTAAAACTATGCCCTCTCGTGCAAGCCATTTCAGCCCTGGGGAAAAGCCTCTGACTATCCACACAATCAATGCCTCTCATCATCTTATGCACCTCTATCAGGTCACCTCTCATCCTCCGTCGCTCCAAGGAGAAAAGGCGGAGTTCACTCAACCTATTCTCATAAGACATGCTCCCCAATCCAGGCAACATCCTTGTAAATCTCCTCTGCACCCTTTCTATGGTTTCCACACCCTTCCTGTAGTGAGCCGACCAGAACTGAGCACAGTACTCCAAGTGGGGTCTGACCAAGGTCCTATATAGCTGTAACATTACCTCTAAGCTCTTAAGCTCAATCCCATGATTGATGAAGGCCAATGCACCGTACGCCTTCTTAACCACAGAGTCAACCTGTGCAGCAGCTTTGAGTGTCCTATGGACTCGACCCCAAGATCCCTCTGATCCTCCACACTGCCAAGAGTCTTACTATTAATATTATATTCTGCCATCATGTTTGACCTGCCAAAATAAACCACCTCACACTTATCTGGGTTGAACTCCATCTGCCACTTCTCAGTCCAGTTTTACATCCTATCAATGTTTTGTTGTTACCTCTGACAACCCTCCACACTATCCACAGCACACCCAACCTTCGTGTCATCAGCAAATTTACTAACCTGAGATGCAGCTTTCAACAAACTATGCACTATAGTTCCCACCCTGGCGTGATCTCCCAAAATGTAGTACCTCACATTTATCAGGATTGAAAGTCACTTGAGACCATAAAACCATGAGAGATAGGTGCAGAATTGGGCCATTCAACCCATTGAATCTGTACTCCCATTCCATCATGGGCAATTTATTATCCCTCCCAAACCCATTCTCCTTTCTCCCTGTGATCTTTGGCACCATTACTAATCAAGAACCTATCAGACTCTGCTTTAAATATACTCAATGACTTAGCCTCCACAACCATCTGTGGCAATGAATTCCACAGATTCACTACCCTCTGGCTAAAGAAATTCTTCCTTACTCTGTTCTAAATGGACATCCCTCTATTCTGAGGCTGTCCCTCTGGTCTGAGACCTCCCTCACTATAGGACACGTCCTCTCCACATCCATTCTTTTGATGCCTTTAACATTCAATAGGGTTCAATGAGATCCTTCCTCATTCTTCTAGAGAGTACAGGCCCAAAGCCACAAAACACTCCTCATACATCACCCTTTCATTCACAGAATCATTCTAGTGAACATCCTCTGGACCCTCTCCAATTCCAGTACATCTTTTCCCAGATAAGGAGCTCCATTTGCCAATCCTTCATCCACATACTTAGCTGATCAAGATCCGCCCATAATTTTTTATAACCTTCTACATTATCCACAACGCGAACTTTTTCCTGTATCATCCACAAACTTATTAATCATAGACACAAGAGATTTTGCAGATGCTGGAAATCTTGAGCAACATGCAATAATAAACAGTGAATGTTTCAGGAAGGGTCTAAGTCGACTGTTTATTCCCCTAAGTAGGGGCCTGACTTGCTGAGATCCTGCAGCATTCTGTGTGTGTTACTTACTAACCATGCCTTGTACATTCACATCCAGAGTGTTTATGTAAATCACAAACAACAAGGATCCCAGCACTGACCCCTGTGGCCCACCACAAGACACAAAATTGCAGACTGTCTCTGCTTCCTACCACTGAGCCCAGTCTGCTATCTGTCCATGGTTCCAACGTGATCTAGCCTTCCAAATGAGCCCACTGTGAGACACCTTGTCAAGGTCCTTGCTAAATTCCATGTTGACAAAATCCACTGCCTGACCCTTGGTTACCTCCTCAAAGAACTCCAAAAGATTTGTCAGACACAAAGCCGTGCTGACTGTCTCAAATCAGACCCTGTCTCTCCAAATATTTAGTAGATCCTGAACCTCAGACTCCCCTCCAGCAACTTACCCACTACCAATGTCGAGCTCACTGGCTTGCAGTTTCTTGCCTTGTATTTGCTACCCGTTTTAAACAATGGTACCACATTAGCCACTCTCCAGTCGTCTGGAACCTCACCTGAAGCCAGAGATGAAATAAAAATCTCTGTAAGGGCCTCCGCAATTTCTTCTCTAGCTTCCCATGAGGTCAAAGAATGCAGCAGGACAGGCCTTACTGCACTTTAAGGCCTCCAGTGCCTCCTCGCTTCTAATTGGTATGTTGTCCAAGACATCACCACTCATTTCCCCCATTCCCTGAGTTTCCACCGGTTTCTCCACAGTAAAAACTGAAGATAAATGTTCATAAAAAATCTCTCCCTTTCCCTTTGGGTCCACACACAGATGGCCATGCTGATCTTAAAGGGACCTATTCTCTCTCCGGTTACACTTTCATTCTTAATATAATAATGGACTAGAATAGATCTTGCCACACCTTGCTTGAGTTTGCCTCAAAAAAGGCAGCATCCATCATTAAGGACCCCTATCACAGAGGACATGCCCTCTCCTCAAGGAGGAGGTACAGGAGCCTGAAGATGCACACTCAGCATTTTAAGAACAGCTTCCTCCCCTCCACCACCAGATTTCTGAATGGACAATGAACCTACTATATGTACTGGACACTACCTCACTATTTCCCTCTCTTCTTCTACTGCTAATTTAACTTAATATATATTAAATACAGTATATATTACCGCGCGCCTCCTCCACTACCCACCGCGCAACCCTCTGCCCCTCCAAGCTTCGGAGGCCGACACCAGGAACTGTCTGGGCTCCGCGGCGTGGGATCCCAGTGGTGGCGGCCCGGTAGGGGTCTCGGGGTGGACTCATAGTCATAGTCATACTTTATTGATCCCGGGGGAAATTAAATGTAGCATAAGACTCCTCGTGCTTATGCTACATCTGCCCACAACATCCTCCGGATGAGAGTGAGAAGAACAGGGAGAATCATGCTGGCTCGGTCAACGCCCAGATTAACAAGGTCCACGTCAATGGTCGGGGAATCGAGACCACCTGGCGAGAAATTGGCTACGGGAACAAACTATAAATGGACAAGACTAGACAATGTGGAATTTATGAAATGCTCCTTCAACAGCAACAACATGAAAGAGGATACATCAAGCGCATGTGGGGACTCTGGCAACAACGAAGACGGTCATTCACATTCACGGAAACACAGCTGGTTACCCAGCGACCAAACATTGTCAGCAGAGGCTTGCTATCACATCTGGAACTGGAAGACATAAAATCACGATGCACCACAGCAACATCACCGCAGAACCGAGTCGATCAGGAAACACGCGTTGAAACCCCACCCTCACAACTCACTGATGATGCAAAGGTAATGGCATCACCTCGTACACAGGAAATGCAAGTTCGATCCTCACCTCGGGGCATAGATGTGGCAATCCCAAATAACAGCAACATCAGGAAGAAAGAATATGAGAAGCTGGAGAAATACCAGGGCTTGAAAGAGCAGATAGAAAGGATGTGGAAGGTTAAAGCCAGAGTAATCCTGATGGTGATAGGAGCACTTGGAGCTGTGACACCTGCACTGGGAGAGTGGCTCCAACAAATGCTGGGAACAACATCTGAGATCTCAGTCCTGAAGCGTGCACTACTAGGAACAGCAAGGATACTGCACCAAACTCTTAAGCTCCTAGGCCTCTGGTAGAGGACCCGAGATTGAGGGAAAAATACACATACACACCACTCACAAGGGGAGAGAAAAAAAATGTATATTAATTAAGCATTCTTGTTTGTTCAGATAATTAATTATATATATATACACACATACACACACAGTGGGTTCCAGTCCTGACAAATCAAGATCTGTGCATTTTGTCCGAATTAAGCGGCTGCCCCATTTAGACAAGTTTCATGGAAATAGTTAAAAAGATATAAAAAGGAAAACTGAGTAACAAATGATGAATTTAAATGAAATACAGAACAAATTAGAACACTACCAATGCCACTACAGCACTATAAAACAGGGTATTAGTTCCCTATAGTTATAGACGGAGAAATCCATCGACTGCATGCTGTCATGTTCTTTTGATTGACTGCAAATGAACAAAATCAGTGCAGACACCTCGTGCAGATAAGCATTCATACCTAGTGCCTTCATGTAACGCTTTTGATGATTGCATCCTCCAAATCTTCATTTTCTTTGGAACATTCAAGATGATTGCCAATACCTTCAAGTTCTTCGTTTAACTTGCTGAAGTAGTGAAATCCTTTCTATTTTCACCCCTGGCTGTCTCTGGCATTTCCAAGCCTGAGTGCTTGAAACCGCAGTGTCACCACCAATTATCAGTGACAAAAATCACTGCTTTTTGAACACAAGCACACACAACTGATGCTATTTAAAAACCGTTTGCTCTATCTGGCATCTAACGACTGACACCAGTTAAAACCTGTTTGGCAACAGCTTCCTGCTCCAATTAAGCAGCGTAGAGTCCCAAATAAGCAAAGGGAATCCCAGCAATTTTCTCCATTATTTTTTGTTCTTCTTGAGTTGTCCCAAGTAAGCAGCTGCCCCAAGATTTCTTATTGTAAGTTGTTGTGTTTTTTTATTAAGTATTGCAATATACTACTGCTGCAAAACAACAAATTTCATGACATATGCCAGTGATATTAAATCTGATTCTGATTCTGCCATAAGATTCCCGTATCATTTTCTTTGCCTTCCTCAACTCACCCTTAAGTGCCTCCTACACTTCTTGTAGTTATCAAGGAGTTCATTAGTGCCTATTTGCTTATGAACAGTGCATGCGTTATCCTTTTCCTCAACCAGACCCTCAATATCACTCATCAACCACAGGTTCTGTAAACCTGTCGGACTTACAGGAACATGCAGACCCTGAACTCTTACCATCACACATTCAAACTTGGTAGATGTTCCCTTCCCTGCAGACAATCTCACCCAATCAACTGCGGCAAAATCCCACCAAATGATTCCAAAATTTGCTCTGCCTCAGTTCAGGACCTTAGACGGTGATCCGGTCTCATCCTTCTTAATTATTTTTAAATTAATAGAATTTGATAAGAGCCTATGGAACTCTCTTCCTAACGGGTGGTGGAAGCAGAGACTGAATATGTTGAAGCTGGAGGGAGATCAATTCTTCATCAGGAGGTTGGAAAGATCACTGAAGTGGGTGGATGGTTGGATGGGGGGGGGGAAGGGGAGTTGGGAAGCAGATAACTTTGATTGCCACACAAAATTTATGTTTCTGCAGGGATTGTAATGTTAACTGGGACAGCAGGAAGGGTGGGGGGGGGGGGAAGAAAGATTAAAGCTTACACTCCAGAGAGTTACTTAAATGGGTATGGGTTTGACTTCCAAAATGCATCAACTTACACTTATCTGTACTGAAATCCATTTGCCACTCCTTGGTCCACTTCCCTAATTGATCAAAATCCCCCTGTAATCTACAATAACCTTCACTATCAATAACAACTCTCCATTTTGAGTCCTCCCCAAACTTACTGATCAAATCTTGTACATTCACATCGAAATAATCAGTATAAATAACGAATAGCAAGGTCCAACACTCACCCCTGCGGCACACCACCTGCGTCTGGCCTCCAGTGCGAGAAACAACCTTCAACTACCGCCTTCTGCTTTCCGCCTCTGAGGCAATTTTGATTCCACCAAACTAACTCTCCTTGGAATTCTATGGGATCTAACCTTCCAGACCAGCCTGCCTTGCTGAACCTTGTCGAAGACCTTACTAAAGTCCAAATAGGTCCTGCCAACTTCTGCCTTTTTGGTTACCTCTTCAAAAAACTCTAAAAGATTAATCCAGTACAATTCCCACACACAAAGCCATGCTTACTCATCCTAATCAGACTCTGTCTATTCAAATGCTGGTAGATCTGGTCCCTCAGAATTCCCTCCAGGAACAACCCTGCTACTGATATCAGGCTGATTGGCTTTTAGTTCCCTGGCTTGTCCTTGCTTCCCTTCTTAAACGATGGAACAACATGAGGCACCTTCCAGACTTCGGGTATTTCACCAGTGGCTAACAATGTAGCAAATGCCTCCACACGGCCTCCAAAATTTCCTCTCCCACAAGTTCTGAGGATACACTCTGTCAGACTCTGGAGAATTATCCACCTGAATGAACTGTAAGTCTGGAAATCTCTCCCTGCTAATATAAACATCCTCCAAAATATCTCCACTTGTTTCTCTTAGCTATTGAACAACCATGATTTTCACCTCAGTTAACACCAAGGAGAAATATTGGTTAAAAACCCCATCCATCACGTAGGCCATGCTGGTTGCTAAAGGGACCTCCCTACAACACACATCAAAGTTGCTGGTGAACGCAGCAGGCCAGGCAGCATCTATAGGAAGAGGTACAGTCGACGTTTCGGGCTGGGACCCTTACTCCTGACGAAGGGTCTCAGCCCGAAATGTCGACTGTACCTCTTCCTAGAGATACTGCCTGGCCTGCTGCGTTCACCAGCAACTTTGATGTGTGTTGCTTGAATTTCTAGCATCTGCAGAATTCCTCGTGTTTGCTACTCTCTCCCTAGCCATTTTTTTTTACTCTTAATGTACCCATGAGAGGCTGTCGGGATTTTGCTTCATTTCTTTCTGCCTGATCCCTCTCATATCCTCTTTTTCCCCTCCTAACCTCTCTCTTACATGCACTCCCACACTTCTTGCAGTTGTCAAGCGCTGAACCAGTTCCCACTTGCTTACATGCAGCCAAATACTGGTAAGGAACAACAGGAATTCTGCAGATGCTGGAAATTCAAGGGATTGGTTCCCCTTGTTCTGCCTCGGAAAATCTGAAAGCGGCGAATAAAACTGGGTTAATGAGGGTAGCCATCAAAGATGTCTCTCTGGAGCCTGTCTGATGTTAGATGATTCTCCCCTTTGTATACCTTGTGCAATCACTCGAGCTGAGTGTGATGCTCTCCTTTTGGTGGGTCTTCGGGTATCTGTAGAGGCCAATCCAGGATCCACATATTCTGGTGCAGTGTGGGCAAGAGTGGGTGCTGGTTGTGGTGAGTTGTTGGGTCTTTTGATTGTTCATTCTCTCCTCTCACAGCTGCCACTAGTTCTCTGTGGCACAGTGGAGGTCATTCTCATGTAGTGCAGCTCCCTCTTGAGCAGATTTCCTCCAGGTCCATTGAGTGCAATGCCTTCCCAGTTTATAGATGTAAACTGATTCTGATGTTATCTTTGATGTTATCCTTGTGTGTAAACCATTTGGTTAATCTGTTTGCAAAGCTATAAGTGTCAGTCACCCAGGGAATGCAATGCTGGCAGTGTTTACTTCGAGGAGCCGAGATGGGCCGGGCTGCAGTCATGCTGAGCAGTTTATCAAGATCCTGCTGATTTTCACTGCTGATGGCACAATATCATTTCTGCTGGAAATAGTTCTTGAAGAATGAAGATACACAGGCCAATTGGGACGCAGCAAGTCTGCGAACACCATGAAATATTGCAATGCAATATGAAGGATGATGAGGAATAAACTGTGAGCACAGTGCCCCTACCTCTATCAGTGCTGCTCCTTTTACAGTAAACTCCTAAATGGACACTGAACCCATCAAGCAACACACATCAAAGTTGCTGGTGAACGCAGCAGGCCAGGCAGCATCTCTAGGAAAAGGTACAGTCGACGTTTCGGGCCGAGACCCTTCGTCAGGACCTCCAGCATCTGCATCTGCAGAATTCCTCGTGTTACTGAACCCACCAACACTACCAAACTACTTTTCATTCCGTTTTTGTTTTGCACTACTTAACTTAACTTAACTATTTAATGGACATATACAGTATATACTTACTGTAGGAGCTGGTTGTGGACTACAGGAGGAATGGAGATGGACTAACCCATATGGACATCAATGGATCCGGGGTTGAGAGGGTGAACAGCTTTAAGTTCCTTGGCATCCACATCACCGAGGACCTTACGTGGTCTGCACATACCAGTTGTGTGGTGAAAAAGGCACAACAGCGCCTCTTTCACCTGAGACAGTTGAGGAAGCTTGGTATGGCTCCCCAAATCCCAAGAACTTTCTACGGGGGCACAATTACTGACTGGCTGTATCACTATCTGGTATGGGAACTGTACCTCCCTCAATTGCAGGACTGTTCAGAGAGTGGTGTGGACAGCCCAGCGCATCTGTAGTTGTGAACTTCCCATGACTCAGGACATTTACAAAGACAGGTATGTAAAAAGGGCCAAAGGATCACTGGGGACCCGAGTCACCCCAACCACAAACTGTTCCGGCTGCTACCATCCAGGAAACAGTACCACAGCATAAAAGCCAGGACCAACAAGCTCTGGGACAGCTTCTTCCACCAGGCCATCAGACTGATTAACTCACGCTGATTTGAGTGTATATTAGTATATTATATTGACTGTTCCTTTATTATAAATTATTATAAATTACTATGATTGCACATTACACATTTAGACAGAGACATAACGTAAAGATTTTTACTCCTGATGTATGTGAAGGATGTAAGAAATAAAGTTAATTCAATTCACTTACTCCCATCTGGAAACTGGAATTGGTGCATGATTCTTTGATCCCAAATGTTACAACAGTGTGTGATTGTGTCGTTAACTCCTGGGCTTTTAAGGTCCAGGCTCCTAAGTGAAGAAGTCATCTGGTCTCCCACTACAATCTGTGAGGGAAAGGGCTGATGATGGATTGAAATTGAGGAAGAAAACTGACGGCTGGTTTGCATTTTTTCCCTCATTCAAATGGGAAAGTAGTTTGATAGCTGTATCTGAAATGTACCAGGAAGGCTGGATTGTTAAATCATTAACTGACTACCTCAGTGTGAGGAGCATGAATTTGTTCAATGGAATAATGATTCAGTGGTTAGGGGAACAGGGAGGTAAACTGTGCCCCTAAAGAATCAATCTCAGCATTAAGTCCACCAGGCCTATTTGGGGTAAAGATCTATTTATTGTGTTTCCATGATTTCCTTTGAAGTTAGTTGATTTGTGGCCCACTAAAACAGTATTGCAGTTAGCCTCAGCAGCTATTCAGGCTTCCTTCCTAAGAAGTTGCAAAAATTGGATGAAACAAGGCATACAGCAGTGTTTGTGTCCAGCCTGTAAAGAGTAAGCGGTGCTAACGTGCAAAGTGCAAGGGCTTGGGCCGGTATTCAGATGACCTGTGCTGCAGGAATGAGAAATGGGCCTTGAAGCCACTCTCCCCATGACAGCCACATGGGGGCAGTACAGGCCTTCATTGGTGGGAATGTTGAGTAGAAGGATTAAGCCTGGTTTATACTTCTGCGTCAACTCGACGCTGTAACCTGTGCAAGTGGCCTACGCACGTTGTGAGCATTTATACTTGTGCGTTGGTGTGTCTGCGTCGCTCTGCAATTCGGGCACGTCACGCATGCGCACACGCCTGCCCGCGAAAGGCTTCATGGTCATGGTAGTCCTTTCGGGGTAAACAAGTTTAAAGCGAGCGCCTTTTTTCGTAAAAGCGAAATGTGTCCTCCATAATTTCGGAGGTCTGTAAAGCTTTATGGAAAGCATTGCAGCCAGAGTTCCTTCCCTGCCCTTCAGTCGCCCAATGGGAAGCTATTGCAGCGTAGGAGGAAATGCGATGCTACCAAGCGGACCAATCACAGTTGTTGCGGTCTGCATTGCCGTGACGTGCAGTTACATTTCGGGAGAGGTGCGCGTCAGGCTGTGGCGTAGGACTCCGCATCAGCTCTGCATAGGGTTTGCGGCGACGCAGTACTCACGGCGTGGAGTTGACGCAGAAGTATAAATCAGGCTTAAGGATTAAGCATTGAACTCAATGTAGGACTACTTTAGGGAGTCCAGCTCTGGATTTTTCCCTCAGGGTTTACTCCCGAAGCCTTCCCCATGAGTGGGTAAAGAAGCAAGGTAGCAGAGGTCTAAGATCAGAGCTTCCCTTCTCCTAGATGAGCTGCCGAGCATGGCTGATGAGCCCTATCTACCCGAAGCGACTGGTTTTAAGGCAATAGTAGCCCGCCTTTGCCCCTTCTCCTGTCAGTAGAAACAGTTCCACTGGGCTTAGTAGCTAAGCTACACATGAAGACCAAGAGCTGGACTTGTTTGTCAGAAGCCATTTGAGGTGCACGCCATCGGGAGCACTTAATAGATAGTGGGAGCTTATCCTCACTACCACCCCTGGCTATAACCACTGTTATAATGTGTGGTTATTTGAGTTAGTCACCTTCCCGTTAGCTTAAACCAGTCTGGCCATTCTCCTCTGACCTCTCGGATTAACAAGGTATTGTCACCACAGAACTGCCGGTCACTGGATTTTTTTTTGTTTTTCACACCACTCTCTGTAAACCCTAGTGACTGTTGTGTGAGAAAATTCCAGGAGATCAGCAGTTTCTGCGATACTCAAACCACCCCGACTGGCACCAACAATCATTCCACAGTCAAAGTCACTTCGATCACATTTCTTCCCCACTCTGATGTTTGGTCTGAACAGCAGCTGAACCTCTCGACCATGTCTGCATGCTCTTATGCACCGAGCTGCAGCCACATGATTGGCTGATTGGGTATTAGCATTAAAGAGCAGGTGCACAGGCTAATAAAATGGCCACTAAGTGCATATAAATGACCTGGATGAAAATGTGGGTGGGTTAGTAAGTTTGCAGATATACAAAAGTTCACAGTGTAGTGGACCATGTTGAAGACTGTCAAAGAATACAACGGGATATAGACCAGTTGCAGATATGGGGGAGAAATGGCAGATGGAGTTTATCCCGGCCAAATGTGAGGTGTTGCACTTTAGGAGATCAAATGCAAAGGAAGAGTACACAATTAACAGCAGGACCAACAGACACTGATGTACAGGAGGATTTTGGGGTCCAAGTCCATACCGCCACAAGTGTGGCTTTATAACTTAACGGGTGATAAAGGAGGCAAATGGTATGCTTACCTTTATTATTCGAGGAATTGAGGTCAAGAGTCAGGAAGTTATGTTGTATCATTATGAAACTCTGGATTAGGCCAAATCTGGAGTATTACATATAATTCTGGTTGCCTTCTTTAATATGTAGTTCCCACCTGCTTTAAGAAGGTCACTATCATCCCACTACCTAAGAAAAAATAAGGTAACGTGCTTTAACAACTACTGACATCCACCATCATGAAGTGTTTCAGGAAGCTGGTCACGGCTCATATTAATTCCATCCTCCCAGACAACCTCAACCCACTGCAATTCACCTATCACTGAAACGCCATCTCCCTGGTCCTACACTCACCTCTGGGGCATCTGGACAGTGAAGACACCTAATGTATGTTAGACTATTGTTGATTGACTACAGCTCTGCCTTCAATACTATCCCTGTAATTCCAAGCAAGTTCATCACCAAAACCTCCAGACTCTGGAAGTCAACACCTCCCTTTGTTACTGGATCCTTGACTTCCTGACCAACTCCATTTACAAGTTTGCAGATGATACCGCCATAGTTGGCCATATCTCAAATAATGATGAGTCAGCCTACGGAAAGGAGACAGAGCTCTTGGTAACATGGTTGCATGGCAACAACCTTTCCTTCAATGTCAACAAAA
Organism: Mobula hypostoma; assembly: GCF_963921235.1. Lineage (NCBI taxonomy): Eukaryota > Metazoa > Chordata > Chondrichthyes > Myliobatiformes > Myliobatidae > Mobula > Mobula hypostoma. The sequence continues at coordinate 25,737,788 of NC_086128.1, forward strand.
CACAAGAGCTGTACATGTTCCTGGGTAGAGTTTGAGAGGGTAGAGGGCTTCAGGTTCCTCGGAGTGAACAACACCAATAGCCTCACAAGCAGGACAAAATCTGCAGATGCTGGAAATCCAAGGCAAACCACACGAGACGCTGGAGGAACTCAGCAGGCCAGGCAGCATCCATGATAAAGAGTAAACAATTGACTTTTCGGACCGAAAGCCTGTCCTGGTTGGTCCAACCATATTGACGTCACTGCCAGGAATGCTCACCAATGCCTCTACTTCCTCAGGTGGCCACCGATTTAGAACCATAGAACCATAGAAACTACAGCACAGAAACAGGCCTTTTGGCCCATCTTGGCTGTGCTGAACCATTTTCTGCCTAGTCCCACTGACCTGCACACGGACCATATCCCTCCATACACCTCCCATCCATGTATCTGTCCAATTTATTCTTAAATGTTAAAAAAGAAAAGATTTTTAGTAAACAACAGGAATTCTGCAGATGCTGGAAATTCAAGTAACACACATCAAAGTTGCTGGTGAACACAGCAGGCCAGGCAGCATTTCTAGGAAGAGGTACAGTCGACGTTTCAGGCCGAGACCCTTCGTCAGGAAGATTTTTAGTAATCCACCACAGAAAGCATCCTGCCCTGAAACATCACAGCTTGGTACAGAAAACTGCTCTGCCTGTGACTACCAAGAAACCGCAGAGAGTTGTGGACACAGCTCAGCACATCACAGAAACCAGCCTCGCCTCCACAGACTCTGTCTGCACTTCCCACTGCCTCAGTAAAACAGCCAGAATAACCAAGGACCCCACCCACACCAGATTTTCTCTCTTCTTCCCCTCCCCCCCCCCCATTGGGCAGAAGATACAAAAGCCTGAAAACTCAATTGTGCGACGAAAATTCCAGACCATAACGCACGAAGTTCATCACCCAGCCGATCAGCGACGAGATTTCCTCCCCACATCGCAACTGAGTCTCTGAAATGACGTCCAGTCAGCTGATTGAAAAGCATATAAAGGCCAAGCATTCGGAGGGCACACCACGATCAGCAGTGCACTGACGATGTCTCCTCTCACGGTGACAAAACACTTGAAGGTAAATTGCCAAGATCGGGGAACACCTCAACCCAACCAGATTTGTGGGTGCCTGGAATGTGATGCCAGGGTACTAGTAGAGGAAGATTCATTACGACCTTTTCAGAGACGTTCAGAAAGGCACATGAATGTGAGGGTAATGGAAGGATATGGACATTGTGAAGGTGGAAGGGTTCACTTTAGTTGGCCATCTGATTACTAATTTAATTGGTTCAACACAACACTGTGCGCTGAAGGGCCTGTTACTGCGTGTATTCTCTGTTCTCTCCCACTCATGATTTTATACACCTCTGTGAGATCATCCCTCTTTCTCCTACCATAACCTCTCCCCATAACTCAATCCCTCAAGTGTTGGCAACATCCTCATAAATGTTTTCCATTATCTTTTTAGTTTAATAACATCTTTCCTATAACAGGGCGACCAAAATTGTTATCTTGTACAAGTGCAAAATAACCTTCCAGCTTCTGTACTCAGTGCCCTGACTGACTGTCAGTGTGCCAAAAGCTTTCTTCACCATCCTGTCTACCTGTGACACCATTTTCATGGAATCATCTACCTGAACTCCCTCTATTCTGCAACACACTCCAAGGCCTGACTTTTCACTGTGAAAGTCCGACCTGGTTTGACCTCCCAAACAGCAATAACTCACCTTTATCTGCCAATCCTTGGCCCATTTACCCGTCTGATCAAGATCCCCCTATAATTTTTGACAACCTTCACTGTCTTCGATACCACGTATTTTTGTGACATCCACAAACTTACTAACCATGTCTTGTATTATCTTATCCAAATCATTTGCAGTACATACACTCGGTGGCCATTTTATTTGGTAACTCCTGCACCTAATAAAGTGGCCAATGAGTGTATGTTCGTGATCTTCTGCTGCTGTAGCCCATCCGCTTCAGGGATGCTCTTCTGCACACCCCTGTTGTAAAGCACAGTTATCTGAGTTACTGTTGTCTTTATAGAAGAATTATAGAGTCATAGAACATTACAGCATAGAAACAGGCCCTTTGACCCAAACTATTAATCTGCCTTGTCCCATCGAGCTGCACCTGAACCATTGCCCCCCATATGCCTCATTCCACACTCTCACTATCCTCTAAGTGAAGAAATTCCCCCTCATAGAAACATAGAAAATAGGTGCAGGAGTAGGCCATTCGGCCCTTTGAGCCTGCACCGCCATTCAGTATGATCATGGCTGATCATCCAACTCAGAACCCTGTACCTGCCTTCTCTCCATACCCCCGATCCCTTTAGCCACAAGGGCCATATCTAACTCCCTCTTAAATATAGCCAATGAACTGGCCTCAACTGTTTCCTGTGGCAGAGAATTCCACAGATTCACCACTCTCTGTGTGAAGAAGTTTTTCCTCATCTCAGTCCTAAAAGGCTTCCCCTTTACCCTCAGACTGTGACCCCTCGTTCTGGACTTCCCCAACATCGGGAACAATCTTCCTGCATCTAGCCTGTCCAATCCCTTTAGAATTTTATATGTTTCAATCAGATCCCCCCTCAATCTTCTAAATTCCAGAGAGTATAAGCCTAGTTGATCCAGTCTTTCATCATATGAAAGTCCTGCCATCCCAGGAATCAATCTGGTGAACCTTCTTTGTACTCCCTCTTTGGCAAGGATGTCTTTCCTCAGATTAGGGGACCAAAACTGCACACAATACTCCAGGTGTGGTCTCACCAAGGCCTTGTACAACTGCAGTAGTCCCTCCCTGCTCCTGTACTCGAATCTTCTTGCTATGAATGCCAGCATACCATTCACCTTTTTCACCACCTGCTGTACCTGCATGCCCACTTTCAATGACCGGTGTATAATGACACCCAGGTCTCGTTGCACCTCCCCTTTTCCTAATCGGCCACCATTCAGATAATAATCTGTTTTCCTATTTTTGCCACCAAAGTGGATAACTTTACATTTATCCACATTAAATTGCATCTGCCATGAATTTGCCCACTCACCCAACCTATCCAAGTCACCCTGCATCCTCTTACCATCCTCCTCACTGCTAACACTGCCACCCAGCTTCGTGTCATCCGCAAACTTGGAGATGCTGCATTTAATTCCCTCATCCAAGTCATTAATATATATTGTAAACAACTGGGGTCCCAGCACTGAGCCTTGCGGTACCCCACTAGTCACCGCCTGCCATTCTGAAAAGGTTCCGTTTATTCCCACCCTTTGCTTCCTGTCTGCTAACCAATTCTCTATCCACATCAATACCTTACCCCCAATACCGTGTGCTTTAAGTTTGCACACTAATCTCCTGTGTGGGACCTTGTCAAAAGCCTTTTGAAAATCCAAATATACCACATCCACTGGTTCTCCCCTATCCACTCTACTAGTTACATCCTCAAAAAATTCTATGAGATTCGTCAGACATGATTTTCCTTTCACAAATCCATGCTGACTTTGTCCGATGATTTCACCGATTTCCAAATGTGCTGTTATCACATCTTTGATAACTGACTCTAGCATTTTCCCCACCACCGACGTTAGGCTAACTGGTCTATAATTCCCCGGTTTCTCTCTCCCTCCTTTTTTAAAAAGTGGGGTTACATTAGCCACCCTCCAATCCTCAGGAACTAATCCAAAATCTAAAGAGTTTTGAAAAATTATCACTTATGCATCCACTATTTCTTGGGCTACTTCCTTAAGCACTCTGGGATGCAGACCATATGGCCCTGGGGATTTATCTACCTTTAATCCCTTCAATTTACCTAACACCACTTCCCTACTAACATGTATTTCCCTCAGTTCCTCCATCTCACTGGACCCTCTGTCCCCTACTATTTCCAGAAGATTATTTATGTCCTCCTTAGTGAAGACAGAACCAAAGTAGTTATTCAATTGGTCTGCCATGTCCTTGCTCCCCATAATCAATTCACCTGTTTCTGTCTGTAGGGGACCTACATTTGTCTTAACCAATCTTTTTCTTTTCACATGTCTATAAAAGCTTTTACAGTCAGTTTTTATGTTCCCTGCCAGTTTTCTCTCATAATCTTTTTTCCCCTTCCTAATTAAGCCCTTTGTCCTCCTCTGCTGAACTCTGAATTTCTCCCAGTCCTCAAGTGAGCCACTTTCTCTGGCTAATTTGTATGTTTCTTCTTTGGAATTGATACTATCCCTAATTTCCCTTGTCAGCCATGGGTGCACTACCTTCCTTGATTTATTCTTTTGCCAAACTGGGATGAACAATTTCACATTTCACCCTGAACCCCTGACATCTAGTTCAAGTCTCACCCCACCTTAGTAGAAAAAGCCTGCTTGCACTTACCCTATCTATACCCCTCATAATTTTGTATGCCTCTATCATATCAAATCTCCCCTCATTCTTCTACGCTCCAGGGAATAAAGTCCTAACCGATTCAATCTTTCCTTATGACTCAGGTCCTCAAGTCCTGGCAACATCCTTGTAAATTTTCTTTGCACTCTTTCAATCTTATTGACATCTCTCCTGTAGGGAGGTGACCAAAAACGGCACACAACACTCCAAATTAGCCCTCACCAATGTCTTATACAACTTCAAGATAACATCCCCTGTGTTCAATACCTTGATCTAAAGTATGAAGGCCAATGTGCCAGAAGCTCTCTCTATGACCCTATCTACCTCTGACGCCACTTCCAAGGAATTATGGGTCTGTATTTCTGCACTCCGCAGTGCTCTACTGCTCACCGTGCAAGTTCTTCCCTGGTTTGCCCTCCCAAAGTGCAACATCTCACACTTGCGCTTGCCTGCATTAAATTCCATCAGCTTTTTTTTAGCCCATTTTACCAGCTGGTCCAGATCCTGCTGCAAGCATTGCTAGCCTTCCTCACTGTCCACTACACCCCCAGTCTTGGTGCTATCCGCAGATTTGCTGATCCACTTTACTACATCTTGACTCTTGAATTGTTGATATCCAGTTCCCTCCTGTCTGGCCATTCTCCTCTGACTTGCGGCTAATGAAGTGGTCTCTGAGTGTAAATGTTGAACATCACCTCACTCTTCATCCATTGAATCCATCTTACACAGTCATCTCATTTCACCAGTCCACTGACATTTTCCTGCAGTCTCAGACATTCCTCGTCACCCCCAACCACACAGACAGTCTTGTAGAATGCCAAGGATTAAGTATCAAACTAAAAACTGTGAGACTGTCAGTCTCAGGCTTCTCCAGGAGTTAATGTGACAACTGTATTGATAACTTCCATGGGAGACAGAGTGTAACATGGTGACCTTTGCTGACAGTATGAGGTAGATCATAAAGAATTTGAATTGACTTTATTTCTTACATCCTTCGCATACAGGAGGAGTGAAAATATTTATGTTATGTGTCCGTCTAAATGTGCAATGTGCAATTTATAGTGACTTGTAATAAATAGCATGTTCATCAAGACAGTCAATATAACATAGAAATACAATTGTGCCAGTGTGAATTAATGTCTGATGGCCTGGTTGAAGAAACTGTCCCGGAGCCTGTTCCCTGGCTTTTATGCTGCGGTACCATTTCCCCAATGGTAGCAGCTGGAACAGTTTGTGGTTGGGGTGACCCGGGTCCCCAGTGCTCTTTTAGGGCTTTTTTACACACCTGTCTTTGTAAACACCCTGGATCATGGGATGTTCACAACTACAGATGTGCTGGGCTGTCCACACCACTCTGCAGAGTCCTGTGATTGAGGGAGGTAGAGTTCCCATACCAGGCAGTGATGCAGCCAGTCAGGATGCTCTCAATTGTGCCCCTGTAGAAAGTTCTTAGGTTTGGGGGCCCATACCAAACTTCCTCAACCGTCTGAGGTGAAAGAGGCACTGTTGTGCTTTTGTCACCACACAGCCGGTATGTACAGACCACGCGAGAACCTCAGTGATGTGTATGCTGAGGAACTTAAAGCTGTTCACCCTCTCAACCCTAGATCCATTGCTGTCAATAGGGGTTAGCCAATCTCCATTCCTCCTGTAGTCCACAACCAGCTCCTTTGTTTTTGTGACATTGAGGGAGAGGTTGTTTTCTTGACACCACTGTGTCAGGGTGATGACTTCTTCTCTGTAGGCTGCCTCATCATTATTTGCGATTTGGCCAATCAGTGTAGTATCATCAGCAAATTTAATTAGCAGATTGGAGCTGTGGATGGCGACACAGTCATGGGTATACAGAGAGTAAAGGAGAGGCACAGGACACAGCCCTGGGGGGCACGTGTGTTGAGGGTCAGAGGGACAGAGGTGAAGGAGCCCACTCTTACCATCTGCCGGCGATCTGACAAGAAGTCCAAGATCCAGCTACACAAGGCAGGGTGAAGGCCAAGATCCCTGAGCTTCTTGTCAAGCCTGAAGGGAACTGTGGTGTTGAATCATATGTGCACTATGGTGCACATCTTTCCCTCCCCCCCCCGCTTTCTGTGGGGATCGCTCCCTACGCAACTCCCTTGTCCATTCGTCCCCCCCATCCCTCCTCACTGATCTCCCTCCTGGCACTTAACCTTGTAAGTGGAACAAGTGCTACACATGCCCTTACACTTCCTCCCTTACCACCATTCAGGGCCCCAAACAGTCCTTCCAGGTGAGGCAACACTTCACCTGTGAGTCGACTGGGGTGATATACTGCGTCCGGTGCTCCCGATGTAGCCTTTTATATATTGGCGAGACCCGACGCAGACTGGGAGACCGCTTTGCTGAACATCTACGCTCTGTCTGCTAGAGAAACAGGATCTCCCAGTGGCCACACATTTTAATTCCACATCCCATTCCCATTCTGACATGTCTATCCACGGCCTCCTCTACTGTAAAGATGAAGCCACACTCAGGTTGGAGGAACAACACCTTATATTCTGTCTGGGTAGCCTCCAACCTGATGGCATGAATATCGACTTCTCTAACTTCCGCTGATGCCCCACCTCCCCCTCGTACCCCATCTGTTTCTTATTTTTATACACACATTCTTTCTCTCACTCTCCTTTTTCTCCCTCTGTCCCTCTGACTATACCCCTTGCCCATCCTCTGGGTTCCCCCCACTTGTCTTTCTTCCTGGACCTCCTGTCCCATGATCCTCTCATATCCCTTTTGCCAATCACCTGTCCAGCTCTTGGCTCCATCCCTCCCCCTCCTGTCTTCTCCTATCATTTTGGATCTCCCCCTCCCCCTCCCACTTTCAAATCTCTTACTAATTCTTCCTTCAGTTAGTCCTGACGAAGGGTCTCGGCCTGAAACGTCGACTGCACCTCTTCCTACAGATGCTGCCTGGCCTGCTGCGTTCACCAGCAACTTTGATGTGTGTGTTAAATGCTGAACTGTAGTCCAAGAACAATATTCTCAAGTGGGAAAAAGGAGATTGGTGGGCGAAACAAGTGGACATAAAAGACATCACCTCATACAAATGCTTAACTTAGTATTGATAAGGGGTCTTTCTGCTGAACAATGTCACATTTATTCTGGCTTTAAATGTTCCCAAAGTACATTCCTGTCATTAGAGCTCTCACGAAGCTCTCTTGCTTCATTGCTCAGCCTCTGGGCTCTGATCTCACGGCCTGTTGCCTGTTTCAGCAGGGCCTGCTGTTCCTGCATCACATCATTGGACCTTCACCTCAGAGCTGTAAGATGGCAGCCAGTAGCTGTCATGTTTGAGGAAGATCAGAGAGGAAGGAAGTGGCTTGTGGCAAAAGGGCTGCTTGAGATTCAGCTGACGGGACAGCGGACCAGTCGAAAGTCTTCAAACACTTCTCCTTTCTGTGAAGGGATCTGCTCCACCAATGAACGCAGAGTGGAGGTGGGCCCACAGACTTTGGAGCCTGGTTTTCAAGGCGGACGCTGGTGTCTCTGTGTCGCCCGGCCAGCTCTCAGGCACACTTGCCTTGTGCAGAGATGTCACGAATATTGCAGCACAAGTTTGCCGAGAAACTTTCCATTCTGAATGATCGAGCGAAAGGAGTGCTCGTTCGAATTTACAACATTAAGAAGGTGAGTGTATGTTTTCAGATAGTACGTTTGAGCCACAGTTCCTTGTTTGCAGCTTGGGCCATCTTAAGCTCCAAGAAACTGGACAGTTAGGTCCACCCTTTGAAGGAAATCATGCAGCTCATGTAAAGGCATAAGTGTGCATTCTTCTAGAACAGTGGTAAGAAAGTGCAAGTTCTGCATTCTGGTGTGACAGGAAGAGTTCACTTGAATGAGGTGTGGCACTTACGCTTGGATGATATTACAGTCAAAATGTTACACGATGAAGGCTCGTTGCAAAACCAAGGTTGTGTTATTTGGACGGAGAAGAGTAAGGGGTGATGTGGCTGAAGGGTTCAGAATAACACAGGAGCTAATGAGGTTGGAAGATTTCCTCTGCTGGAAACTGAAGCTTCAGCATTGAAAAAGGCCAATCAGGGTGACATCATAAGCACTAGGTCATGAAAGGCAGCAGAAGTTTGGAATGATCTTCCAACATTTCTGATGAAGGAGAAGATTATGCTGTAAACCGAGAATAAATTACTCAGGGATCGTCCAGTGAGGCTCCAAAGATGCAGCTGAGAAATTGGGGTGGGGGAGCGGAATCACTTTGTTGGGATTGTACTATAGTCTCCCAAATCTCAATGGGAATTAGAGGAACAAATGTACAGAGACACTGCAGAAAGTGGCAAGAATATTTGGGCTGTCGTACCAGAGATTTTTTAAACACTTTTTTAATATAGACTGGGCATGTCATAGTGCTGAGGGCTCAGATGAGGTGGAAAGGGTTAAGCATGTTCAGGAAAGTGTCACCAGGCAGTTCATCAAGGGCCCGACAAGGGAGTGGGCAAAACTCATCATATGCTCAGGAAATGGAGCAGGGCCAGTGGCTGAGATGTCAGTACTGGAGCAATTTGGAACCAGTGGCCAAAGTCCTATTATGGATAGGTTCACAGGTTAAGCCCCTTGACTGGGGCAGAGCAAATTTTGGAGCTATCAGGTAGGATCTTAAGATTGTCTGGGCAAGATTGTCTGCAGGGAAAGTGGAAGAGCATAAAAGTATAATGGTATATTGAAAGTGAATGGGTAACAAGCAAGAGAACAGGTCCCCTTAAAGGTCAGCACAGCCATCTGTGTGTGGAAACAAATAAAAAATGGGAGAGGTTTTGCATAATTTTAATAACAAAGTCTTCCACAGTGTAAAGGAGACTCAAAGAATATATCAGTTGAAGATACAGCAGGAGAGGTGGCAGATGGCGTGTAATCTGTCTAATACTTTGATAAATCAAATGAAAGGAGAAAGTATAAACTGGAGGGGTCTGTCACTGTGTAACACTGGGACACGGTACCGGTGGGGACGGGTCTGTCACTGTGCAATACCGGGGTACGGTACCGGTGGGGACGGGTCTGTCACTGTGTAACACCAGGGCACGGTACCGGTGGGGACGGGTCTGTCGCCATATTAACACCGGGGGACAGTACCGGTGGGGACGGGTCTGTCACTGTGTAACACCGGGGTACGGTACCGGTGGGGATGTGTCTGTCACTGTATAACACCAGGGTACGGTACCGGTGGGGATGGGTCTGTCGCTGTGTAACACCGGGGTACGGTACCGGTGGGGACGGGTCTGTCGCCGTATTAACACTGGGGGACAGTACCGGTGGGGACGGGTCTGTCACTGTGTAACACTGGGGTACGGTACCGGTGGGGATGTGTCTGTCACTGTATAACACCAGGGTACGGTACCGGTGGGGACGGGTCCGTCACTGTGTAACACTGGGGTACGGTACCGGTGGGGACGGGTCTGTCACTGTACAACACCGGGGGACGGTACCAGTGGGGACGTGTCTGTCACTGTGTAACACCGGGGTACGGTACCGGTGGGGACGGGTCTGTCACTGTACAACACCGGGGTACGGTCCCGGTGGGGACGGGTCCGTCACTGTCCAACACCGGGGTACGGTACCGGTGGGGACGTGTCTGTCACTGTGTAATACCGGGGTACGGTACCGGTGGGGACGTGTCTGTCACTGTGTAATACCAGGGTACGGTACCGGTGGGGACGTGTCTGTCACTGTGTAACACCGGGGTACGGTACCGGTGGGGACGGGTCTGTCACTGTACAACACCGGGGTACGGTCCCGGTGGGGACGGGTCCGTCACTGTCCAACACCGGGGTACGGTACCGGTGGGGACGTGTCTGTCACTGTGTAACACCGGGGTACGGTACTGGTGGGGACGTGTCTGTCACTGTGTAATACCGGGGTACGGTACCGGTGGGGACAGGTCTGTCACTGTACAACACCGGGGTACGGTACCGGTGGGGACGTGTCTGTCACTGTGTAATACCGGGGTACGGTACCGGTGGGGACGGGTCTGTCACTGTGTAACACCGGGGTACGGTACCGGTGGGGACGGGTCTGTCACTGTATAACACCAGGATACAGAACTTTATACTTTATACTTCATTGTCGCCAAACAATTGATACTAGAACGTACAATCATCACAGCGATATTTGATTCTGCGCTTTCCGCTCCCTGAATTACAAATCGATATTTAATATTAAAAATTTAAATTATAAATCATAAATAGAAAATAGAAAAATGGAAAGCAAGGTAGTGCATAATCACCAAGAGGCAGGTCCGGATATTTGGAGGGTGTGGCCCAGATCCGGGTCAGGATCCATTCACCAGTCTTATCACAGTTGGAAGGAAGCTGTTCCCAAATTGAGTCGGTGGTTCCTAGGTTGAGTTGGTGGTGAAGAAGGCAAATGCAATGTTGGCATTCATTTCTAGAGGAATAGAGTATAGGAGCAGGGATGTGATGTTGAGGCTCTATAAGGCGCTGGTGAGACCTCACTTGGAGTACTGTGGGCAGTTTTGGTCTCCTTATTTAAGAAAGGATGTGCAGATGTTGGAGAGGGTACAGAGAAGATTCACTGGAATGATTCCGGGAATGAGAGGGTTAACATATGAGGAACGTTTGTCCGCTCTTGGACTGTCTTCCTTGGAGTTCAGAGGAATGAGGGGAGACCTCATAGAAACATTTTGAATGTTGAAAGGCATGGACAGAGTGGATGTGGCAAAGTTGTTTCCCATGATGGGGGAGTCTAGTACGAGAGGGCATGACTTAAGGATTGAAGGGCACCCATTCAGAACAGAAATGCGAAGAAATTTTTTTAGTCAGAGGGTGGTGAATCTATGGAATTTGTTGCCACAGGCAGCAGTGGAGGCCAAGTCATTGGGAGTATTTAAGGCAGAGATTGATAGGTATCTGAGTAGCCAGGGCATCAAAGGTTATGGTGGGAAAGCCAGGGAGTGGGACTAAATAGGAGAATGGATCAGTTCATGATAAAATGGCGAAGCAGACTTGATGGGCCGAATGGCCGTCTTCTGCTCCTTTGTCTCATGGTCTTATGGTCTAAATCTGGCCGTACGAGTCTTCAGGCTCCTGAGCCTTCTCCCGGAGGGAAGAGGGATGAAAAGTGTGTTGGCTGGGTGGGTCGGGTCCTTGATTATCCTGGCAGCACTGCTCCGACAGTGTGTGGTGTAAAGTGAGTCCACGGACGGAAGATTGGTTTGTGTGATATGTTGTGCCGTGTTCACGATCTTCTGCAGCTTCTGCAGCTGGTGGGGACGGGTCTGTCACTGTATAAAATGGGTACAGTACCGGTGGGGACGGGTCTGTCACTGTATAAAATGGGTACAGTACCGGTGGGGACGGGTCTGTCACTGTATAAAATGGGTACAGTACCGGTGGGGACGGGTCTGTCACTGTATAACACCGGGGTACGGTACTGGTGGGGACGGGTCTGTCGATGTATAACACCAGGGTACGGTACCAGTGGGGACGGGTCTGTCACTGTATAAAATGGGTACAGTACCAGTGGGGACGGGTCTGTCACTGTACAACACCGGGGTACAGTACCAGTGGGGACGGGTCTGTCACTGTGTAACACCGGGGTACGGTACCAGTGGGGACAGGTCTGTCACTGTATAATACTGGGGTACGGTACCGGTGGGGACGGGTCTGTCACTGTATAACACCGGGGTATGGTACCAGTGGGGACGGGTCTGTCACTGTGTAACACCGGGGTACGGTACCGGTGGGGACGGATCTGTCACTGTGTAACACCGGGGTACGGTACCGGTGGGGACAGGTCTGTCGCTGTGTAACACTGGGGTACGGTACCGGTGGGGACGGGTCTGTCACTGTATAACACCGGGGTACGGTACCGGTGGGGACGGGTCTGTCACTGTATAACACTGGGGTACAGTACCAGTGGGGACGGGTCCGTCACTGTGTAACACTGGGGTACAGTACCAGTGGGGACGGGTCTGTCACTGTATAACACCGGGGTACGGTACTGGTGGGGACGGGTCTGTCGATGTATAACACCAGGGTACGGTACCAGTGGGGACGGGTCCGTCACTGTGTAACACTGGGGTACGGTACCGGTGGGGACGGGTCTGTCACTGTATAACACCGGGGTACGGTACCAGTGGGGACGGGTCTGTCACTGTATAACACCGGGGTACGGTACTGGTGGGGACGGGTCTGTCGATGTATAACACCAGGGTACGGTACCAGTGGGGACGGGTCTGTCACTGTACAACACCGGGGTACAGTACCAGTGGGGACGGGTCTGTCACTGTGTAACACCGGGGTACAGTACCAGTGGGGACAGGTCTGTCACTGTATAATACTGGGGTACGGTACTGGTGGGGATGGGTCTGTCACTGTATAATACTGGGGTACGGTACTGGTGGGGATGGGTCTGTCACTGTATAACACCGGGGTATGGTACCAGTGGGGACGGGTCTGTCACTGTGTAACACCGGGGTACGGTACCAGTGGGGACGGGTCTGTCACTGTATAATACTGGGGTACGGTACTGGTGGGGATGGGTCTGTCACTGTATAACACCGGGGTACGGTACCAGTGGGGACGGGTCTGTCACTGTGTAACACCGGGGTACGGTACCAGTGGGGATGGGTCTGTCACTGTATAATACTGGGGTATGGTACTGGTGGGGATGGGTATGTCACTGTATAAAATGGGTACAGTACCGGTGGGGACGGGTCTGTCACTGTATAACACTGGGGTACGGTACCAGTGGGGACGGGTCCGTCACTGTGTAACACCGGGGTATGGTACCAGTGGGGACGGGTCTGTCACTGTATAATACTGGGGTACAGTACTGGTGGGGATGGGTATGTCACTGTATAAAATGGGTACAGTACCGGTGGGGACGGGTCTGTCACTGTATAACACTGGGGTACGGTACCAGTGGGGACGGGTCCGTCACCGTGTAACACCGGGGTACGGTACCAGTGGGGACGGGTCTGTCACTGTATAACACTGGGGTACAGTACCGGTGGGGATCGGTCATTCTAGACTGGGTATTGAACAATGAGGATGGGTTAGTTAGCAATCTAGTCATGCGAGGCCCCTTGGGTAAGAGTGACCATAATATGGTGGAATTCTTCATTAAGATGGAGAGTGATATAGTTAATTCAGTAACAAAGGTTCTGAACTTAAAGAAGGGTAACTTTGAAGGTATGAGATGTGAATTAGCTAAGATAGACTGGCAAATGATACTTAAAGGGTTGATGGTGGATATGCAATGGCAAGCATTTAAAGATCACATGGATGAACTACAACATTTGTTCATTCCAGTTTGGCAAAAGAATAACCCAGGGAAGGCAGTGCACCCGTGGCTGACAAGGGAAATTAGGGATAGTATCAATTCCAAAGAAGAAACATACAAATTAGCCAGAAAAAGCAGCACACCTGAGGACTGGGAGAAAATTCAGAGTCCAGCAGAGGAGGACAAAGGGCTTAATTAGGAAAGGGAAAAAAAGATTATGAGAGAAAACTGGCAGGGAACATAAAAACTGACTGTAAAAGCTTTTATAGATATGTGAAAAGAAAAAGATTGGTTAAGACAAATGTAGGTCGCTTACAGTCAGAAATAGGTGAATTGATCATGGGGAACAAGGACATGGCAGACCAATTGAATAACTATTTTGGTTCTGTCTTCACTAAGGAGAACATAAATAATCTTCCGGAAATAGTAGGGGACCGAGGGTCTAGTGAGATGGAGGAACTGAGCGAAATACATGTTAGTAGGGAAGTGGTGTTAGGTAAATTGAAGGGATTAAAGGCAGATAAATCCCCAGGGCCATATGGTCTGCATCCCAGAATGCTTAAGGAAGTAGCCCAAGAAATAGTGGATGCATTAGTGATAATTTTTCAAAACTCTTTAGATTCTGGATTAGTTCCTGAGGATTGGAGGGTGGCTAATGTAACCCCGCTTTTTTAAAAAAGGAGGGAGAGAGAAACCGGGGAATTATAGACCAGTTAGCCTAACATCGGTGGTGTGGAAAATGTTAGAGTCAATTATCAAAGATGTGATAACAGCACGTTTGGAAAGCGGTGAAATCATCGGACAAAATCAGCATGGATTTGTGAAAGGAAAATCACGTCTGACGAATCTCATAGAATTTTTTGAGGATGTAACTACTAGAGTGGATAGGGGAGAACCAGTGGATGTGGTATATTTGGATTTTCAAAAGGCTTTTGACAAGGTCCCACACAGGAGATTAGTGTGCAAACTTAAAGCACACAGTATTGGGGGTATGGTATTGATGTGGATGGAGAATTGGTTGGCAGACAGGAAGCAAAGAGTGGGAATAAACGGGACCTTTTCAGAATAGCAGGCAGTGACTAGTGGGGTACCGCAAGGCTCAGTGCTGGGACCCCAGTTGTTTACAATATATATTAATGACTTAGACGAGGGAATTAAATGCAGCATCTCCAAGTTTGCGGATGACACGAAGCTGGGCAGCAGTGTTAGCTGTGAGGAGGATGCTAAGAAGATGCAGGGTGACTTGGATAGGTTAGGTGAGTGGGCAAACTCATGGCAGATGCAATTTAATGTGGAGAAATGTGAGGTTATCCACTTTGGTGGCAAGAACAGGAAAACAGATTATTATCTGAATGGTGGCCGATTAGGAAAAGGGGAGGTGCAACCAGAACTGGGTGTCATTGTACACCAGTCATTGAAAGCGGGCATGCAGGTACAGCAGGCGGTGAAAAAGGCGAATGGTATGCTGGCATTTATAGCGAGAGGATTCGAGTACAGGAGCAGAGAGGTTCTACTGCAGTTGTACAAGGCCTTGGTGAGACCACACCTGGAGTATTGTGTGCAGTTTTGGTCCCCTAATCTGAGGAAAGATATCCTTGCCATAGAGGGAATACAAAGAAGGTTCACCAGATTGATTCCTGGGATGGCAGGACTTTCATATGATGAAAGACTGGATCGACTAGGCTTATACTCATTGGAATTTAGAAGATTGAGGGGGGATCTGATTGAAACGTATAAGATCCTAAAGGGATTGGACAGGCTAGATGCAGGAAGATTGTTCCCGATGTTGGGGAAGTTCAGAACGAGGGGTCACAGATTGAGGATAAAGGGGAAGCCTTTTAGGACCGAGATGAGGAAAAACTTCTTCACACAGAGAGTGGTGAATCTGTGGAATTCTCTGCCACAGGAAACAGTTGAGGTCAGTTCATTGGCTGTATTTAAGAGGGAGTTAGATATGGCCCTTGTGGCTAAAGGGATCAGGGGGTATGGAGAGAAGGCAGGTACAGGGTTCTGAGTTGGATGATCAGCCATGATCATATTGAATGGCAGTGCAGGCTCGAAGGGCCGAAGGGCCTACTCCTGCACCTATTTTCTATGTCTGTATGTTTCTATAACACCGGGGCACGGTACCGGTGGGGACTGGTCTGTCACTGTATAACACCGGGGTATGGTACCGGTGGGGACAGGTCTGTCACTGTATAACACCGGGGTATGGTACCGGTGGGGACAGGTCTGTCACTGTATAACACCGGGGCACGGTACCGGTGGGGATGGGTCCGTCACGGTATAACACTGGGGCATGGTACCGGTGGGGACGGGTCCGTCACTGTATAATACCGGGGCACGGTACCAGTGGGGATGGGTCTGTCACTGTATAACACCGGGGTACGGTACCGGTGGGGACAGGTCCGTCACTGTGTAACACTGGGGTACGGTACCGGTGGGGACTGGTCTGTCACTGTATAACACCGGGGCACGGTACCGGTGGGGATGGGTCTGTCACTGTATAACACCGGGGTACAGTACCGGTGGGGACAGGTCCGTCACTGTGTAACACTGGGGTACGGTACCGGTGGGGACTGGTCTGTCACTGTATAACACCGGGGTACAGTACCAGTAAGTCGGGTGCATCACTGTACAACATTGGGGTACCATAATGGTGATCTGTCTGTCATTGTGTCACACTGGGGTACGGCTGCTCAGGTTGTTCCCATCCTATTCACTCACTACCCTCTCGACCCTCTAATTTCCACCTGAGTCCCTGCATGCCTTTTGAACACGCAAATTCTTTTGTCTCAGCCTTAATTATCCAACCTGCTGCCCCCTGCTGTTACATTACACCTAAAGATTCTCAGATACAGCTCTGCAGGGCAGAAAACCACAGATTACAATTATTTACTTTGAACTACAAAGCTTTGTTTATTCGGACAGAATAGCAAGCATTAGCATTAAAATATATTTATCTATCTATGCGTGGGCCCCTCTTGCACTGCAGCACATCTCCTGTTCTGCTGAATCCATGCGGTTGTTCACGAGCAGCCTGTTAATGAGGCCTCAAAGACTACCTTCAAGTCCCAAATGCTCTATTTTATACCCTCTCTCCTCGTGTGAAATGTTGCAGTAAGTGGACCAATACATTGAGAGCAGCTGAACCTCTGAAGCAGAACCAGTCATCACTCTTCGCATGTATTCACCTGGCTTTCATGTCCCGCGGTTGTGCTCTCACAGCTGCTGCTTTGTCCTCCCACAGGATTTTGCATTCTCACTGTCCCAGTCATGTACGCTCAAGGCCAGGCCGCAGTGGAGAAGATAGTAAACTAGCACAAAGATTAATTTTTTACCATCCACCCTAAAAATCATTGCAGGCAAACCCAACCTGCAGAAGTCACAGGAGCCAAACCCTCACTCTCCTCCCGAGCATCACTCAACATCCCCAGACCTATCCCCACCCACGGGTTGACCAGGCTAGGAGCAGGATTGGTTCTGTCCGTGACTCTGCCGCCGCTGCTCTCTCCAGCGGTGTGTTCCAGAGACTCACCACTCTCTGGGTGAAGAAACTCCCCCTCAGATCCCCACTAAATCCCTCCCCCTCCCACCCAAAATCTGTGCCCTCTAGTTTTATACACCTCCGATACAGGGAACACTTTACACAGTGTAAGAGTTTACTCTCCTATCTGTACACGAAACACATAGCACAGAGATGGGTGTTTTCAGTCCACCCATCCTCAGAGAACGTGCCTCTCTGCCTTCTCCCTTTTGCCAATATTCAGCCTCCAATCCTCTCTGCCATCCTTATCAGACCATAAGACCAAAAGACAATGGAGCAGAATTAGGCCATTCAGCCCATCAATTCTGCTCCGCCATTCCATCAGGGATGATCCCAGATCCCACTCAATCCCATACACCTACCCTCTCGCCATAACCTATAATGCCCTGACTAATCAGGAAAGTATCAATTTTCGCTTTAAATATACCCACAGTCTTGGCCTCCACAGCTGTCTGTGGCAGAGCATTCCACAGATTCACTACTCTCCGGCTAAAAAATTCCTCCGTACCTCTGTTCCAAAGGGTCGCCCCTCTTGAGTTAGTCCATATCTCTCCATTCATGTACCTCTCTAAAAAACTCTTGAATGCCTTTATCATATCTGCTTTCACGACCACCCCAGGCAGCCTCTGCCACTCCAAGGAAGAGACCCAGCCACTCCAAACTCTCCTCGTAACAACAGTCCTCCAGATCAGGCAACACCCTGGTGAACCTCCTCTGCACTCGTCCATCATAATTAGTACCATAATCAGAGTTCACTTCTCCAACAGACAGCAACAGTAATAATCTGAATTGTGAGTGTGTGTGTGTGTGTGAGTGTGTGTGTCTCAGGAAGTGTTGCAAATGTTGTTTACTCACTTATTCACCAGGTGTTGGATTGAGGTTGAGAGATGCAAATCCAGTTTGAGAAAACCAGACAGATACACTGAGCTGGAAAGAGCAAAGCCCCAGCTGACAGCTAATGTCCAGATCAGTTCCAGCTGTGGTGCTGTGGTGGGCTGTGGGCTGATATCTTTCTTGCAGGCATTATGTGTATGGCATAATTCTTGGATTTTTAGTGTGTCCCTCTGAGAATGTATATGTGTGTGTGGGCCTGTGTGTATGTGAGTGTCTCAGTGTATGTGTCTGTGTGTGCGTCTGTGTATGTCTGTATGTGCGCCTGTGTGTGTGTCTCTGCGTGTGTGTGTGTGTCTAGATGAGTCTGTGTGTGTGTATGTCTGTGTGAGTGTGTGTGTGTCTGTATATGTGTGACTGTGTCTGTGTGTGGGTGTGTTTGTGTGTGTCTGGGTGAGTCTCTGTGTGTGTATTTGTGTGTGTGTGTCTGTGTGTGTGAATCTGTGTCTGTGTCAGAGAGTGTGTGTGTCTGTATGTGTGTGTGTCTGTGTGAGAGATTGTGTATCTCTGTATGTGCATGTGTGAGAGTGTGTGTGACTGTGTCTAGGTGAGTGTGTATGTGTGTGAGAGAGAGTATGTGTGTGTGTGAGAGAGAGAGTGTGTGTGTGTGTGTGTGTGTGTGTGTGTGTGTGTGTGTGTGAGAGAGAGAGTGTGTGTGTGTGTGTGTGTGTGTGTCTGTGTGAGAGATTGTGTATCTCTGTATGTGCATGTGTGAGAGTGTGTGTGACTGTGTCTAGGTGAGTGTGTATGTGTGTGAGAGAGAGTATGTGTGTGTGTGAGAGAGAGAGAGTGTGTGTGTGTGTGTGTGTGTGTGAGAGAGAGAGAGTGTGTGTGTGTGTGTGTGTGTGTGTGTGTGTGTGTGTGTGTGTGTGTGTGTGTGTGCATCTGTTGTTCAAGAATAACTTTGTCCTTGATGTGAGGTTGAGGGACGGATGGGGATGTTGAGGTCACCCATCCAAATGAAGTAACACTGAGCCTTGTCGCTCGGATGGCTTTTGCTTCCTGTTGCAAGCTGCTCTCTCAGCGACAGTCTGCTGCCCCAGCATGTCAGTGTTGTCAATCTGCTTCCAGCCTGATAGGTTGAACTCTGACTTCCACCAGAGCAATATTCTGGCAACCTTTTGGGTTTATTTCTGTCAAAAGATTTGTTCAACCCAATCTAATCGAGATTGGTAATGCGGCTGCCAAGCTGATGGAGGTGGATGTCACAATGTGACCACCTGTCAGTGTCAGACTGTGCTATTGGCTGTCACTCAACAACACTCGTGTAATGGAGGGCCGGGAAGAAGCATTCACCCTGCAGCCTGCCCCACCATCCACAACAGTCCCAGTTAAACTGTGCTTCAGCTGTCTCCCACCTTGGCCCACAGTTCTTCAAACATTGGGATCACAGAAACCCACACTTGAACAGGTCCTGACCTGCCTGCAGATCAGGGATCCATTTTCCAGAAGTCAGCCACTCAGAGGGCCTGATGGTGATGCTGCCAATTTCCCGGCCTGTGGAACACTTCATTGGCTCAGTGACAAGGAGAAGAGGGTGAAAGTGGAGGGTTGTTTCACCAACAGGAGGCCTGTGTCTAGTGGTGTGCCACAGGGGCTGGTGCTGGGATCTTACATGAACAATTAGGATGAGATGGGGTAAAGCACGGTTAGTAAGTTTGCACTAAAATAGGCAACACTCTCCCTGGGGAGTGCTGTCGAGCACAAGTGCATGGTTTCCTGAATGTGGTGTCGCAGATAGACAGGGCGGTGAAGAAGGGCTTTTGGCATGTTGGCCTTCAACAGTCAGGGCATTGACTATAAAAGTCGGGAGGTCGTGGTGCAGTGTACAGGATGTTGGTGAGGCTGCATTTAGAATATTGTGTTTTGGTCATCATGGTGTAGTCAGTGGGGGGAAGCTGGGGTTTAATCCAGAGTCATAGGGGTACGGGAACCAGAGCAGAACAGATGGTGGAGAGGTTGTGGAGAAAGATGTTATTAGACCTACAGTACGTACAAGGTCAGGAATGAAGAGGTTGGGCGTGGTGGGACTAATGTTCTGAGCTGCGAATATTTCAATGCAAGGAGTGTTGCAGGAAAGGTGGATGAGCTCAGGACATGGATCAGCACGTGGAATTATGACATTGCAGCCATTAGTTAGATTTGGTTGCAGACGGGACAGGACGGGCAACTCAGCGTTCTGTGGTTCCGTTGTTTTAGACGTGACAGAGCAGGAGGGATTAAAGGGGGAGGAAGGGATGGCATTACTAGTCAGGGAAAATGTCACAGCAGTGCTCAATCAAGACAGACCGGAGAGCTCAACTAATGATTTATGGGTAGAACTGAGGAATAGGAAAGGTATGACAATGTTAGTGGGATTATATAACAGACCACCCAATGGTCTGGGGGATTTAGAGGAACAAATTTGTAGAGGGATCGCAGACTGTTGGAAAAAACATAAGGTTGTGATAGTAAGTGATTTTAACTTTCCACATATTGACTGGGACTGTCATACTGTAAAAATGACTGGATGGGATAGGGTTTGTCAAATGTGTACAGGGAAGTTCCAACTAGAGAGTGTGATACTAGGTCTCCTGTTACGGAGTGAGACAGGGCAGGTCACAAAAATTTGTGTAGGGGAATACCTTGCATTTAGTAACCATAATGCTAATAGTTTCAAGGTTGCTATGGGAAAAGATAGGTCTGGTCCTTGGGCTGAGATTCTAAATTGGAGAAAGGCCAATTTTGGTATTAACAGAAAGGATCTGGCAAGTGTGGATTGGGATAGGATGTTTTCAGGCAAAGATGTACTTGGTAAGTGGGAGGCCTTCAAAAGTGAAATTTTGACATAGTATTGATGGGTGTATGGACCATTCCGAAATCTGATGGTGGAGGGGAAGAAGCTGTACTTGAATAATTGAATGTGGGTCTTCAGGCTCCTGTACCTCCTCCCCAATGGTGGTAGCACAAAGATGATGAGAGTCTTTACTAATGGATGCCGCCTTCTTGAGGCACTGCTTGAAGATGTCCTTGACGGGGGGAGGGTTGTGCCTGTGATGGAACTGACTGAGTCTACAACCATCTGCAGCCTCTTTCCATCCTGTGCATTGGGGCCTCCACATCAGGCTGTGATGCAACCAGTCAGAATGCTCCTTACCATACATCTATAGAAATTTGCAAGAGTCTTAACTAAGCACACAACCTTCACTACTCTCCATTCTACCGGCAGCTCACCTGTGGCTAATAATGATGCATATGTATCTCCCAGCCAGAACTCCCATGATTTCTTCCCTAGCCTCCCACAGTGCTAAAGTTGCTGGTGAATGCAGCAGGCTGAAAACCTACGCTCTGTCCGCTAGAGAAAGCAGGATCTCCTAGTGGCCACACATTTTAGTTCCACGTCCCATTCCCATTCTGATAACCCTCCCACTTTCAAATCTCTTACTAGCTCTTCTTTCAGTTAGTCCTGACAGAGGGTCTCGGCCTGAAACGTCGACTGTACCTCTTCCTAGAGATACTGCCTGGCCTGCTGCATTCACCAGCAACTTTGATGTGTGTTGAATGAAATTCCAGCATCTGCAGATTTCCTCGTGTTTGCGCTCCCACAGTGTTCTTGGCTATAACTGATCATGTCCAGAGATTTATCTACCTTCAGAAGTTTTAAGACATCCAGTACCTCCTCTGCTATAATATGGACTATCCCAATACCTCCCCACTAACTATCTTAAGTTTCAAAGTCTACATCTCTTTCTCCACAATAAAACAGAGGAGAAATACTCATTGAGGACATCACCCATCTCCTGTAGCTCCACACAAATGTGATCATCTTGGTCTTTGAAGGACCTCATTTTCTATCTAGTTACTATTTTCTTCTTAATGTCCTTATAAAATCTCTTTGGGTTTTTCTCAACTTTCTCTTCCAAAGCCATCTTTTGTTCCCTTTTCGCCCTCCTTGAGTACACTCCTTTATCCCCTATACTCCTCCCAGGATTCACTTGATCCCAGTTCCTTGGACCTGACCCATGCCTCCTCCTTTCTCCTGACCAGAACCTCAATGTCTCTCATCATCCAGGGTTCCCTGCTCCTGTCAGCCTTGCTCTTCACTCTAACAGGAACATATAGACCTTGAGCTCTCATTATTTCACTTTTAAAATCCCCCCGTTTGCCTGTGTCCCTTTGCCGCAAACAACCTACTCCGAGTAACTTTTGCAGGTTCCTGTCTCATACCGTCAAAATTTGCCCAGCCCCAACTTAGAACTTTAACTTGTGGACCAGGTCTGCCCCTTCCCTTAACTAAGTTAAATCTAATAGAACAACGGTCAGTGGCCTGAAAGTGCTCCTCCCCCACTGACACCCCATTCCCTTGCCCTGACGTTTTACCCAAGAGCAGGTCGAGCTTTGCCCTCTCCATAGTCGGGCCTTCAATATGTTGTGCAAGGAACCTTTCCTGAACACACTTAACAAATCCCACCCAATCTCAGCCCTTAATATGGTGACAGTCCCAGTCTATATTAGGAAAGTTAAAATTCCCACTTAGGATAACCCTATCAATCTTGCCACTTTCCACAATCTCCCTGCACATTTACTCTAATTCCCATCAGGGGGCCAAAAGTACAATCCTAACAATGTGATCACCCCTTTCTTATTTCTCAGATCTACCCATGAAGCCTCACCAATAATGTCACCTGTCATGACATGCCCCCTAATCACTCCCATTAATTTCTTTCTTTCTTTTTAAATCTTTTTATTGAGTAAGTATACAAAAAAGGTAAGCCATATAAACATTAATACAATGTTAAAGTATAATAAAATTCCAAAAGGTATCAATACCAAAAAAAAACTACAAACAATGTAATTTAAACATAAGAAACCAAGATAACATAATAGTATACTAAATTTTATATATATCAATGGAAAAAAAGAAAAAAAAAACCAAAAAAAACCCCACCGTGCAACTAACTAAAAGCAAGGCAAAGCAATGGGCTAACTTGAAACCAAACAGAGTTAAACTTAAAATCACGTCCTCAATCCCGACCTCCATTAAAAACAGTGAAAAAAAAACAAGAAGGGTATATATTACATTAAATGAAAATATCGAATAAAAGATCCCCAAATCTGTTCAAATTTAAATGAAGAATCATAAAGGTTACTTCTAATTTTCTCCAAATTCAAACATAAAATCGTCTGAGAAAACCAAAAAAAGGTAGTTGGAGCATTAAGCTCTTTCCAATGTTGTAAAATACATCTTTTCGCCATCAAAGTAAGAAATGCAATCATTCTACGGGCTGAAGGGGAAAGATTACTAGAAATTTTAGGTAGTCCAAAGATAGCAGTAATAGGGTGAGGAGAGATATCTATATTTAATACCTTAGAAATAATATTAAAAATATCTCTCCAAAAAGTTTCCAAAGTAGGGCAAGACCAAAACATATGAGTTAAAGAGGCTATCTGCCCCGAACATCTATCACAGAAAGGATTAATATGCGAGTAAAAATGCGCTAACTTATCTTTGGACATATGTGCTCTATGCACCACTTTAAATTGAATTAGGGAATGTTTAGCACAAATAGAGGAAGTATTAACTAATTGTAAAATCTGCCCCCAATCATCCACAGAAAAGGTAAGCCCCAATTCCTGTTCCCAATCTACCCTAATCTTATCAAATGGAACTTTCCTAAGTTTCATAATAATATTATAAATCATAGCCGATGCACCTTTCTGACATGGATTGAGATTAATTATCGAATCTAAAATATATGTAGGAGGAAGCATTGGAAAGGAAGAAAGTATAGTACTTAGGAAATTTCTAACTTGTAAATATCTAAAAAAATGTATTCTTGATAAGTTATATTTATTAGATAATTGTTCAAAAGACATAAGGGAACCATCTAAAAATAAATCCAAAAACCGTAAAATACCCTTAGTCTTCCAAGTTTGAAAAGCGCGATCCGTAAAAGAGGGAGGAAAAAATATGTTACCTAAAATAGGAATCGCTAACCCGAATTGATTAAGATCAAAAAATTTTCTGAATTGAAACCAAATGCGCAAAGCATATTTAACTATCGGGTTAGAGACCTGTTTAAGGCGTTTCGAATCAAAAGGGAGAGAGGAGCCTAAAATAGAGCCAAGTGTATAACCCTGAACAGATTGTAATTCCAATGCTACCCATTTAGGAATAGATAGTATGTCCTGGTCAAGTAACCAAAATTTCATATGTCGAATATTAATAGCCCAATAATAGAATCTAAAGTTAGGTAATGCTAAACCTCCATCTCTCTTAGCTTTCTGTAAATGTATTTTACCCAGTCTCGGATTCTTATTCTGCCAAATAAATGAAGAAATTTTAGAGTCAACTTTATCAAAGAAAGATTTTGGAACGAAAATTGGTAATGCCTGAAACACATATAAAAATTTTGGCAAAAAAAACATCTTAACTGCATTAATACGACCAATCAAAGTTAAGTATAAGGGAAACCATTTAGATAAAAGTTGAGTAATATGGTCTATTAATGGTAAAAAGTTAGTCTTAAATAAATCTTTGTATTTACAAGTAATTTTAATCCCAAGATATGAAAAATAATTATTAATCAATTTAAATGGAAATTTATAATATAAGGGAAGATGTTTATTAATCGGAAAAAGTTCACTCTTACTAAGATTTAATTTATAACCTGAGAAAAAACCAAATTGTGCTAATAACTCTAAAACAGCAGGAATGGATTTCTCAGGATTAGAAATATATAAAAGTAAATCATCAGCATAGAGTGATAATTTATGGGACTTTAATCCCCCATTAATTTCATCTCTGATTAATGCCGTGACATTCCCCCTAATCAAAAAAGCAGCTCCCCATCTTCTCTTTCCTCTGACTGCCTAGAGCACCTGTACCCTGGAACATTAAGCTGACAGCCTGTCCCTTCTCAGCTATCTTTCCATAATGGCTATCTTAGTCCCATAGCTATCCATGTCCTGCATTTATCCACCGTACTAGTCAGATCTCTTGCATTGAAGTACATAGTCATAGTCATAGTCATACTTTATTGATCCCAGGGGAAATTGGTTTTCGTTACAGTTGCACCATAAATAATAAATAGTAATAAAACCATAAATAGTTAAATAGTAATATGTAAATTATGCCAGGAAATAAGTCCAGGACCAGCCTATTGGCTCAGGGTGTCTGACCCTCCAAGGGAGGAGTTGTAAAGTTTGATGGCCACAGGCAGGAATGACTTCCTATGACGCTCTGTGTTGCATCTCGGTGGAATGAGTCTCTGGCTGACTGTACTCCTGTGCCCAACCAGTACATTATGTAGTGAATGGGAGACATTGTCCAAGATGGCATGCAACTTGGACAGCATCCTCTTTTCAGACACCACCGTCAGAGAGTCCAGTTCCATCCCCACAACATCACTGGCCTTACGAATCAGTATGTTGATTCTGTTGGTGTCTGCCACCCTCAGCCTGCTGCCCCAGCACACAACAGCAAACATGATAGCACTGGCCACCACAGACTCGTAGAACATCCTCAGCATCGTCTGGCAGAGGTTAAAGGACCTCAGTCTCCTCAGGAAATAGAGACGGCTCTGACCCTTCTTGTAGACAGCCTCAATGTTCTTTGACCAGTCCAGTTTATTGTCAATGCAGTTTAATCCCACAGACTTTCCTCATTCCTGACCTTCCTCCTACCTGACATGTCTATTCAACTTGTTGTCACTGAAATCTGCGTCACTTTCCAGCTGAGAATCCCACTTCCCAGCCAAATTACTATTGGCCGTGTTGTGAAGTGAACAAGGTCACTGGAGGGTGGTAGATATGAAGTAGTGTCTTTATTTGACAAGGTGAGACACAGTAGGCATCATGTTGAGACCCTTTCAGAGGAAGGGGTCAGTACGACCCAACATTACAGGACATTTTATATGCTAAAGATCAAAGGACAATTCTATATTTACAATGTATCTACAGTGCTTCCTTTGAATTACATACAACTTTCATACCTCCTTTGCACCCACACTACAGACACCCAAATGAATATTAAATCAGCATTGTCTTGTTTTCCTATTAACTGCGGCTCACGGCTCTTCTGAACCAATTCCAGAGCTGCATTTTAAATTTAATCTACAGTCCATATCCAGATCTGAAGAATGGTGGCTGAAGATAGTGCTGAAATTAATAGTTAATATTTTGCTGTCTATCCTAACCCCAAAATTTCCCTAACAGGCCTTTCCTCTTAGGACCAGCATATCTGCCTGCCAGGATATTGATTCCTCTCCAGTCCAGGTGTAATTGTTCCTTTTGTATGGCCCAGATCCCAATGGCCCAAAGATTTGAATCCCTGTCCCCTGCACCAGTTTTTCAACAACACATTCTTCTCTTCCTACCCCTTAAAACTCACCAACCTGCACGTTGTTAATTTTTAAATTATTATGTATTGCACTGTACTGCTGCCACAAAGCAACACATTTCACGACATATGCCAGTGATATTAAACCCAATTCTGATTCTGATTCACCAACCTACACGTTGTTGGGATGTGGGAGGAAACTGGGAAACTCACTTGGTCACATGGAGAACGTACAGACAGCGCCCAAGGTCAGGATCGAATTTGTGCCTCTGGAGTCGTGAGGCAGTGGCTCTGCCCATTGTGATACCACGCTGCCCTAGAAAAATTAACTTTCAGTAGCATCATAACAAATAACTTAGCCATTGCCTCATTGTCGTGGGGCCACGCTGTGCATACATTGGTGTTTCTTATTATTGCAATAGTGAACACACATCAAAGGTGTCTGAAACACTTTGAGTTCTTGCAGATGCAACAGATGCTTTAGAAATGCATGTTTACTCTTGTATTCACAAGAGATTCTGCAGGTGCTGGTCCTGATGAAGGGTCTCGGCCCGAAACCAAAACATCGGCTGGTTATTCATTTCCATAGCTGCTACCTGGCCTGCTGAGCTCCTCCAGGACTGCATGCGTCGCTCTAGTCTCGTAGTTAAGCCCCTTCATGATGTCAATGATTCATTGTGCACAAGGCCAGAGTTTTAACTTGCAATCTTTCCTTCTCTCTCCTGCAGACATGTTCAGAACCCAAGGCAAGGCTGCCCTACTTAACAGAGAAGAACATGGAAGCTGCTATCAAATGCATCACGAGGAAGTTTCCAACAATTGACATTCGAGCCAACAGTGTAAGTATTCCCTGTTGGTCTTGGGACTGCCTGTGTGCTGAAAGCCTTGCTGCACCAGTCCGGATTGTGTGCTTTCGAGTGATATCCCGGTGCACACAGGAAACAAAGCTTCATTGGGTAATCATGCTGAAACCCTGCATTGCTCCAAATATCAGTTCATTGCTAAAATGGGAGTTCTGACAGCAACGATTGCTGTCAGAGAATGCTTCAAGTACTGGGGTGGGGCACACTTCCCCAAAGGTTAATGGCACTGGTCAGGTAGTCCAGTACCAGTAGCAGAGAGTGAAGTCTTGTGAAAATACCAGTTGGTTGAAGTTTCTTATTGCAGTTTTCCATTTCTCTGTCACTGGAAGTAATCACACTGATAAATCTCAGCATCTGGTGACGCACGTGTCTCTGAACCTAGGCTGGATCTGTTTGTTGAAACGGGAGCGAGTCAGGGTGACGCAACAACACCAGGCCCAGAAATGGAATTTCCTCAAACATGAAATGTTTCCAAACTCCCTCTGCTTTGCACAATTTCCTCCTCCTTCCCAACTCTGGAACGCACTGCCAGAGGAGGTGGAGGAATCAGATACAACCATGATGTTTAAAAGGTATTTACTCAGACATTTCAATAGGCAAGGCATGGCAGGGTAGGGTCCCAATGCAGGCAAGTGGGAGTGATGTGGATGTGCTAATGGTCGACATAATTTAGTGGGCCGAAGAGCCTTTTTTTGTGCTGTACCACTCTGATCTTCATTTATGGAATTCCTCTCATTCCTTTATTCCTGCTCCCAGTGCTATCCTCTCCTCCTCACCACATGGAGCTGGATACCTGGTCATGGATGCTCCTGCCCCATCCTACATCTTGAGTAAAATTGCCTGTAATTGCAAAGCAGGAGCAAAGTGTACCAGATCTCATGAGACATGGTCTAGTATACACTCAATGGGCTGAATGGTCTTTAAGATCAATATAGTCCTTTCCTCTATATAACCCTCCATTTTTCCATCATCCACATGTCATGAGCCCTTCAGGCCCATGTGGCTAACTGTAGCGTGTTGGGCTCCGAGACCACCAGTATTTGTTAATTGCTGTTGTAATTGGAGTCGTTAAGCCCTTGTGCTTTGTTTAATCTTGTCAAGTTTATTTTGACAGGCACAGGTTTTCTGCATTCTGTGATTATTTAAAGCAGACTCCCAATTAGCCCTTATTGCAGGGTCCCTGTTTTGAGAATTTGTCTTGCGGTTGAGCCACGGATGTTCTGTTAGAATTCCTCATTTCCGCCATACCTGGGTTCAGTCGTTGCCATTGTGCCTACCTAAGAGTCTCTTAAATGCTCTTAATATATCCGCCTCTACCACCACCCTTTGTTCCACACACCTACCATTCTCTGTGTAAAAAAATCGACCTCTGACATCCCTCCTATACTTTCCTCCAATCACTTTAAAGCGATGCTCGAGAGAGAGTGGAAGTGGAGTCACTGATGGTATCCAGCTAGGAGCTGACAAGGAGGAAGGCGAGGG
The DNA here is from genome assembly GCF_963921235.1 of Mobula hypostoma. NCBI lineage: Eukaryota > Metazoa > Chordata > Chondrichthyes > Myliobatiformes > Myliobatidae > Mobula > Mobula hypostoma. The sequence goes on from NC_086128.1 coordinate 25,766,554, forward strand.
CTGTGAGGCCAGGACTGGATCAACCTTCTCTGTGGGGCAGCCTTGAGGAGCTGAGTTGCCTCCTCTTGCTCCTGTTCCTTGAGTTTTTATGATTCCATCAAAAGATTGGCGGCACCAAAAAGGTAACAGTGGGGTGGGGTGTGGTGCTTCAGCCAGACCTGGCAACATCAGGCCTTCTTTAAAGACAGCCCTTCTTTATTTTCTTGCAGCTCTCCATCACAAACACCTTCAGATCACACTTACTTGCATCAGGATTTTTAACGATGCTCCTTAAATCGCTGCTGCTACCTTCCTCCTTTCGCAGCCAGTAGATCTTTCGAGCTGAGTCTCCTAATCCGTTCGGGTGTTGTAGGCCATTGACCACAACTTGATGAAAGATCAACAAGACAGGTTTTGCAAAAATATCCATTGTCCTCCCATACAACAGTGCTCTGACCACAGCTGGAGTACTTTGTAAGTTTTGGTCACCACACTGTAGGAAGGATATGACTGCACTGGAGAGAATGCAAAGCGGATTCACCAGGCCATTGCCTGGATGAAGAGACTAGAGAGACTGGGTCTGTCCTCCTTAGAGTGGAGAAGGCTGTGAGGGGTGGGGGGAATCTGATAGAGGTGTACAAAATGATCAAAGTCATTGTTAGGATGAATAGAGGGAAAATTTCCTTCATGGTAGTGGAAATTGGGTTAGGGGAAGGAGTGGGGGGTGGTTAGAGGGGATAGAAACCATAGACAGACTACAGCACAGAAACAGGCCTTTTGGCCCTTCTTGGCTGTGCCGAACCATTTTCTGCCTAGTCCCACTGACCTGCACACGGACCATATCCCTCCATACACCTCCCATCCATGTATCTGTCCAATTTATTCTTAAATGTTAAAAAAGAACCTGCATTTGCCACCTCGTCTGGCAGCTCATTCCATACTCCCACCACTCTCTGTGTGAAGGAGCCCCCCCTAATGTTCCCTTTAAACTTTTCCCCCCTCACCCTTAACCCAAGTCCTCTGTTTTTTTTCTCCCCTTGCCTCAGTGGAAAAAGCCTGCTTGCATTCACTCTATCTATACCCATCATAATTTTATATACCTCTATCAAATCTCCCCTCATTCTTCTACGCTCCAGGGAATAAAGTCCTAACCTATTCAACCTTTCTCTGTAACTGAGTTTCTCAAGTCCCGGCAACATCCTTGTAAACCTTCTCTGCACTCTTTCAACCTTATTTATATCCTTCCTGTAATTTGGTGACCAAAACTGAACACAATACTCCAGATTCGGCCTCACCAATGCCTTATACAACCTCATCATAACATTCCAGCTCTTATACTCAATACTTTGATTAATAAAGGCCAATGTACCAAAAGCTCTCTTTACGACCCTATCTAACTGTGACGCCACTTTTAGGGAATTTTGTATCTGTATTCCCAGATCCCTCTGTTCTACTGCACTCCTCAGTGCCTTACCATTAACCCTGTATGTTCTACCTTGGTTTGTCCTTCCAACGTGCAATAGCTCACACTTGTCTGTATTAAACTCCATCTGCCATTTTTCAGCCCATTTTTCCAGCTAGTCCAAGTCCCTCTGCAGGCTCTGAAAACCTTCCTCACTGTCTACTACACCTCCAATCTTTGTATCATCAGCAAACTTGCTGATCCAATTTACCACATTATCATCCAGATCATTGATATAGATGACAAATAACAATGGACCCAGCACTGATCCCTGTGGCACACCACTAGGGATCTGAGGAAGATTTCTCTTCCCTGGGCAGGTTGCAAGCAGGAACACACTGCCTGAGGGGGTGGTGAAGGCAGGGAGTCTCACAATGTTTAACAAGTATCTGAACCACATTTGAATCGCCAAGACAGAGAAGGTTGTGGACACAGTGCTGGTAAGTGGAATTTGGCACAGAACAGCAGGGTACAGAAACAGGCCCTTTGGCCCACGATGAACTAACCCTATCACCCTGCGCACAGTCTGTATCCCTGCTTGGTTATGTGTCTGTCTAAGTGCCTTTTAAACATCACGATCTTATCTGCCTCCCTGTCTTATGGGGATGGGTTGAGTGAGCTTTTCTCTTCGGGGCAAAGGAGGATTAGAGGTGACTTGATAGAGGAGATAAGAGATGATAAGATAATAAGAAGCATAGATTGATTGGATAGCCAGAGACGTTTTCTCAGGGTGGAAATGGCTAATACAAGGGGGGCATCATTTTAAGGTGATTGAAGTAAAGTATAGGGGGATATCAGAGGTATGCTCTTTACACAGAGAATGGTGGGTGTATGGAACGTGCTGCCAGAGGCAGATACAACAGGGGCAATTAAGAAACTCTTAGGTAAGCAGATTGATGATGGAAAAGTGGAGGGCTGTATAGGATGGATGGGTTAGATTGATCTTGGTGTAGGTTAAAGAGTTAGCGCAACATTTCAGGCCGAAGGGCCTGTACTATGCAGTATGCTTTATGTTCTATGTGGAGGCAGATGGGATATGTTTAAATTGACTTTGTGTTTGGCACAGATATGGTGGTCTGTTCCTGTGCTGTTCTATGTTCTCTCCTGGTGAATCTCTTCTGTGTCCTCTCCAAAGCTTCCACACCCTTCCTGTACTGGGGTGATCAGAACCACACACAATACTCCGTATGGCCTGACCACTATCTTATACAGCTGAAACATTATTTCCCAAGTGTTATACTCAACATCTTGACCAATAAAGGCAAGTATGTCATACCCCTGCTATCCACCCGATATATTTGTGTTGCCATTACAGTGAGATATGACCTTGCATCGCAAGATCTCTGCTATTTAGAGAATATTTTACTCTTATACTTGACCTCCCTAAGTGCAACACCTCACACTTGTACAGATTAAATTCTGTCTGCCATTTCTCAGCTTTTCTACAGCAATATGAAACGTTGCTGTAGGAAAGCAACATCCATTATCAAAGATCCTCACCACCCAGACCTTGCTCTTCTCTCGCTGCTGCCATCAGGTCGAAGGTACAAGAGCCTCAGGACTCACACCACTAGTTTCAAGAATAGTTACTCCCCCTCAACCATCAGGCTCTTGAACGAAACGGGATAGCTGCACTCATTTAAGGAGTCTTTTCGGGACTCTGTTATATTGATGGATGTTGATTTGTTATTTCATGCTCATTATTTATTGCTGTTTATTTACATCTGCATTTGCACTGTTTGTTTACAGTTTAGTTTCTCTTCTATAAATTTGCTAAGTATGCCCGCAGAAAAAGAATCTCAGGGTTCTATGTGGTGACTTGTATGTACTCTGATAATAGGTTTTACTTTGAACTTTGAACTCTGCTCACATTTCTAACTGATCTCCATATTGCTGAATCCTTTGACAACCTTCCTCCGTCGTCTATGATCAAGTGTAGGTGGGCACAATGGTTGGCACGGACGTGATGGGCCGAAGGTCATGTTGCACAACAACTCTGTGACTTGTTTATTCAATTCTCCATTGCCAGAGTCAGCTCAGCAGCATCCAGAAGGAAAAGTCTGAAGTTCTGAAGAATGTGACCAATTTCTACCAGTCATTTGTGGATGTCATGGAGCTTCGGGTAAGTCTGGAGCTGAATGACACTGTCAACTTTGATTTTACCCAGAGACAGGTTGGACTGTGCAAGTTAAAGGCTGATTTATACTTGTGTGTCAAATGTACGCCCTAGGTACCGCGTACCCTACGCTGTAAGGTGACGTGCACCTTCACAAAAATGTAACTCGTGTTGCAGCGACGCAGACCGCAACAGCTGTGATCGGTCTGCTTGGTAGCATCGCATTTCCGGTTGCTTTTCTCCGCCGTGTCTGTACGCTGATGTGAAATAAATAGTTGGAGACAATGAACCAAATCGTCAAATCTACCTGCCGACATCCGAAAATATTTGAAATGCATTTCCTCATCCATGTCTGTCACGAAGATACTCAACACAGTGGCATAGAAACCCTGCCGCCAACTAGCGTTTTGGCGGCGAATTGCAGAGCGACGCAGACTCAACAATGCATGCTCACTACGGCATAGGGCTACACAAAGGTATAAATCAGGCCTACGGCGTAGGCTACGGCATAGCCCATATGTACAAGTGTAAATCAGCCTTAAGGGTTAAAGTGTGTTAAGTGAGACACACACCAACAACCCAATTCATTGCCTGGGGTCATGCACCATGCATTGATATATTAACAAATACGGTTTGGGTGCCACAGCCGAGACCTCGGCGATTCCCCTGAGCACATCCAATACAAGAGTTGAACTACTTATCCCTGATGTGCAGTGTATCATTAACTCTGACATTGACCCAAAGCCAACCGAGACCGGTCAGAGGCCATGGACACAGTAGTGACTGACTCACCTCCCGACACCCTGTAGACTTCTCAGCGTCCACTTCAATCGTCAATTGCAGGGCGGTGAAATATTTTGCCTCAGCATGAAACACACCAATGAGTGTTGCTGGTCCATTTCCCATCACTCCCAGCACAGTCGCCCTTGCAACCAGGGTGCACAGGATGACATCATTCCTTTTGGATCATTAGCGGGAATGTTGGACCTCATTACACCAGGGCTCCATCATTGGCACTGACTGCAGTCAGGGAATTCCCTCTTCAATTCCCCCAACAGTGCAGTCAGCACCACCACTGCCTCCCCTTTTCAGAACCCCCTCCTCCATCACCCTGTCCCCCATCACTCAGCCGGGATCTGTCCCACCAGTGGAGCCCTCTCCTGAAGACTATTTCGTGGCCTGCGTCCCCTCCTTGTTTTGGAATAGCAGCTGCTGCGTCTTGGGCACGCATCACAGTTACAGCAAGGGCCACTGGCTGTGGCTATCTAGACCACGAAGGGCAAAAATGGCCGATATGAGAGGGTGTAATTTTGAGGTGATTGGAAGAAAACATAGGGAGCATGTAATATTCTAAGTTCTACATTCTATGAAACTTGAAACACAAGGTTAATATTGCAGTCAATAATGAAGCAGAAAAGAGGAAGTGTCGAGCTGAACCGAAAAAGGAAATGAACAGTGAAGATCAAGTTTAAGTAACGCAACAGTGAACTCAGAAGTTTATTCTGAGCAAATGTAGGAAGGGTGTGGCTGACTAGGGGACATGTGAGTGCAGAGTGTGTGAGTGAGTTACTGACTGAGCACCATGTGTCTGTCCTCACTGGAGGAGGGGACGGATTCGATGTGCCAGCAGGGCAGGCGGGAGCAATGGTGCCTGGATCAGCACTGCCACATAGGGTCGGCCCCAATGGTCTACGGGGGGGGGAGGGTTAAAAACTTTCCTCAATGTATTCTTATCTTTGCTGGATCACACTTGTGTTTAATAAAAAAAATACAGATGTAGAGCTAACACAAGGGAGCATGGTTAAGATTTACAAGGATGTTGCCTGGAATGGGAAGCATGCCTTATGAGAATAGGTTGAGTGAACTTGGCCTTTTCTCCTTGGAGTGATGGAGGATGAGAGGTGACCTGATAGAGGTGTATAAGATGATGAGAGGCATTGATCGTGTGGATAGCCAGAGGCTTTTTCCCAGGGCTGAAATGGCTAACACGAGAGAGCACAGTTTTAAGGTACTTGGAAGTAGGTACAGAGGAGATGTCAGGGGTAAGTCTTTCACACAGAGAGTGATGGGTTGTGTGGAATGCACTGCAGGCGAAGGTGGTAGAGACGGATACAATATGGTCTTTAAGAGACTCTTAGATAGGTACATGGAGCGTAGAAAAATAGAGGGCTGTGTGGTAGGGAAATTCTAGGCAGTTTCTAGAGTAGGTTACATGGTCAGCACAATACTGTGGGCCGAAGGGCCTGTAGTGTGCTGTACAAGCTGGTCAGTGACGTGTACACTTTCAAGTTAGTAATGTAACTCAGCTGAAGAAATAATGTAATAACTGATAATCAGCACACATTATATCCTGACACTGTCCACTACAGCAACTTGAAGGAACATCAACAAGGAAGGAATGAGAGAGAGAAAGAGGGTCATGTTGGGGAGTCTGTGGAACAAATTCTGGAGCAGCTGAAAACATGGCTACCATAAATACTGAGGTGCAAGAGTCCAGAGTGACAGGAGCTTGGAGATGTCTAGCTTTGGAAGGGCAGGAAGAGCAAAGGTCTGAAATTTGCCCCTTCAAAGAGTAGGACCAAGTAGTCGCTCTCAGTGAAGATGGTTAATAAGAATTACAGCTGGATCTTGATCTGCTGAGTAAGTGGACTGAGAAAAGGGAAATGCATTTAGTTCAGTGAGGACAAGTTGGGGTAGGATGTTCACAGTGAATGGTAGGGTCCAGGGGGATGTTGTAGATCAGAGGGACCTTGGAGAACATGTATATTGTTCCCTGAAAGAGGCATTGCAGGTAGGCTGGAAGGTGAAAACAGGAGGTTCTGGAGATGCTGGAAGTCTTGAGCTGGGGGATCTCAGCAGGTCAGGCAACATTTGTGGATGGGAATAAACAGCTGAAACTTCAGGCTGAGACCCTTCATCAGGACTGGAAGGGAAAAGGCCAGAGTAAGGTAGTGGGGGCTGGGGGAAGGGGTACAAACTGGCAGGTGGCAGGTTAGACCAAGGGAGTGGGAATATAGGTGAGTGAAGTGAGAAACTGGGAGGTGACAGGTGGACGAGGTAAAGGGCTGAAGAAGGAATTTGATTGGAGAGGACAGTGGAATGAAGAGAAAGAAGTGGAGAACCAGAGAGAGGTGATGAATAGGTCATAAAGGGAGGGGAGGAGAAGAAATGGGGTGAGAGGGTCAACAGAATATGGGAGAAACAAAACTAGTGTGTGGGGGGTGGTGATTATGAATACTGGGAGGAATGGTTACCTCTAAAACAATGTCCATGCTATCAGATGGAATATGAGGTGTTGATCCTCCAGACTGAGTTTGGCCTCATTGTGGCAATAGAGGAGACCGTGGACAGACATGTTGGTATGGGAAGTGAAATGGATAGCCAGCAGGAGATCCTGCCTTTTTTTGCTCAACAAAGTGGTGCCCCAATATCCATCGGGTCTCTCTAACGTCAAGGAGACCGCACTGGGGGCTCCAGATACATGACCCTGGGCAGACTGACAGGTTGAGATGCAGCAGTTATCACTGTTGCAGAGATAAGTACCTTGAGGGAGATCTGTGGGGAGGGATCAATGGGCCAGAGAGTCACATCGAGAGTGATCCCTGTGGAAAGCAGAGAGCGGGGTGGAGGAAAAGATGAGCCAGGTGATAGGATCCCGTTGGAGACGGAAATGGAGAATGATGGATTGATACTTTATTGATCCCAAAGGAAATTACAGTGTCAGAGTAGCGTTACAAATGCACAGATATAAATATTAGAAGAAAAGTAGAAAGAATAAAAACAAGTTGCCACAAACAGTCAAACATGATTTCCCTGGCTATAGGTTGACTCATTATAGAGCCTAATGGCTGCAGGTAGGAATGACCTCATATAGCGCTCTTGGGAGCAACACAGTTGTCTTAGTCTATTACTGAAAGTGCTCTTCTGTTCAGCCAAGGTGGCATGCGGAGGTGAGAAACATATGATGTTTTGGATGTGGAGGCTTATGGGGTGGTCGGTGACTGCTGGATACAGAAGCTAAATGTCATGATTAATCTTTGATATCAGGTGTCTTCAGCAGGTCTGGGAAATGTTGGTATTTGCAGCAAATTCTTTTTATCATTAAGGACAAGTTTTGGCTGTTCATCTGACTTCCAGTATCGCTCCTGCCTTCTGACTTCTGTTGAAGGTCCTTCTGTTTGTGTTTTACAGGACAATACCTATGAATTACTGACTACAATGGATGCCTGCCAAATGTTCCTGGACATTGTAAGTACCTTATTCAGGACAGGAGATATGCAAAGTAGACAACAGACAGTTGTTCACACTGCTGGGAGGTGGGATATGGGGTTCCTCAAGGATCACTGCTAGGGCCATCGTTACCTGATGCTGCACACAAATGACACACGTAGAAAAATCGATGTGATCCTGCAGAGTTAATACAGAGAGTGAGGAGAGAGGTTAAAAAGCAGGACCTCAGGTGTAATAAACTCTGGATTGCTACCTGTGCCATGTACTATTGAAGGGAAGAGCAGGAGGATATGGTGGCTGAAGGATTGGTGAAGGGGAACAGGGATTCAGATATCTGGATCATTGAGATCTCTTCTGGGGCAAGGGTGACAACAGGGACAGGTTACACCTGAACTGGAGGTGGACCAGTCTCCTGGCAGGCAGATTTGCCAGTGGTACTTCATAACATGGGTTTAAACTGTATTGGCAGGGAGTGGGATCCTGAGGTAATGGAAAGGCAGAATAGAGATTAATTTCAAAGCAAGAAGCCTAACAGGTACATTGGATGAACTCAGGCCGTGGATAGCTATCTCTGCCTAGCTCTCTAAATTCTCTTTTCAGGACCTCATTGCTTTTCCTTCCTATGCCAGTGGTACCAATATGTACCAAGACATCTGGCTGCTCCCCCTCCCTCTCCAAAATGTTGTGGATGTGATCTGAGACATCCTTGACCCTGGCACCTGGGAGGCAACATGCCATTCGGGTGTCGTGTTCACGTCCACAGAATCTCCTGTCTGTTCACCTCACTATTGAGTCTCCTATCACTACCGCTCCCATAGAACCATAGAACCATAGAACATTACAGCACAGAAACAGGCCTTTTGGCCCTTCTTGGCTGTGCTGAGCCATTTTTCTGCCTAGTCCACTGACCTGCACTTGGACCATATCCCTCCATACACCTCTCATCCATGTACCTGTCCAAGTTTTTCTTAACTGTTAAAAGTGAGCTCGCATTTACCACTTCATCTGGCAGCTCATTCCACACTCCCACCACTCTCTGTGTGAAGAAGCTCCCCCCCCCACCGCCATGTTCCCTTTAAACTTTTCCCCCCTCACCCTTAACCCGTGTCCTGTGGTTTTTTTCTCCCCTTGCCTCAGTGGAAAAACGCTGCTTGCATTCACTCTATCTATACCCATCATAATTTTATGTACCTCTATCAAATCTCCCCTCATTCTTCTATGCTCCAGGGAATAAAGTCCTAACCTATTCAACCTTTCTCTGTAACTGAGTTTCTCAAGTCCCGTCAATATCCTTGTAAACCTTCTCTGCACTCTTTCAACCTTATTAATATCCTTCCTGTAATTTGGTGACCAAAACTGAACACAATACTCCAGATTCGGCCTCACCAATGCCTTATACAACCTCACCATAACATTCCAACTCTTATACTCAGTACTTTGATTTATAAAGGCCAATGTACCAAAAGCTCTCTTTACGACCCTATCTATCTGTGACGCCACTTTTAGGGAATTTTGTATCTGTATTCCCAGATCCCTCTGTTCTACTGCACTCCTCAGTGCCCTACCATTTACCTTGTATGTTCTACCTTGGTTTGTCCTTCCAAAGTGCAATACTTGTCTGTATTAAACTCCATCTGCCATTTTTCAGCCCATTTTTCCAGCTGGTCCAAATCCCTCTGCAAGCTTTGAAAACCTTCCTCACTGTCCACTACACCTCCAATCTTTGTATCATTAGCAAATTTGCTGATCCAATTTACCACATTATCATTCAGATCTTTGATATAGATGACAAATCACAATGGACCCAGCACTGATCCCTGTGGCACACCACTAGTCACAGGCCTCCACTCGGGGAAGCAATCCTCCACTACCACTCTCTGGCTTCTTCCATTGAGCCAATGTCTGATCAAATTTACCACCTCTCCATGTATACCTAGCGATTGAATCTTCCTAACTAACCTCCAATGTGGGACCTTGTCAAAGGCCTTACTGAAGTCCATGTGGACAACATCGACCGCCTTCCCTTCATCCACTTTCCTGGTAACCTCCTCGAAAAACTCTAATAGATTGGTTAAACATGACCTACCACGCACAAAGCTATGTTGACTCTCCCTAATAAGTCCCTGTCTATCCAAATACTTGTAGATCCTATCCCTTAGTACTCCTTCCAATAATTTACCTCCTACCGATGTCAAATTTACCGGCCTATAATTTCCCGGATTACTTTTAGAGCCTTGTTTAAACAACGGAACAACATGAGCCACGCTCCAATCCTCCGGCACCTCACCCATAGATGCTGACATTTTAAATATATCTGCCAGAGCCCCTGTAATTTCAACACTAGTCTCCTTCAAGATCCGAGGGAATACCCTGTCAGGTCCTGGGGATTTATCTACTCTGATTTGCCTCAAGATAGCAAGCACCTTCTCCTCCTCAATCTGTATAGGTTCCATGACTCACTACATGTTTGCCTTATTTCCATAGACTCCATGCCAATTTCCTTAGTAAATACAGATGCAAAAAAAAACATTTACAATCTCCTCCATTTCTTTTGGTTGTGCACATAGCCAACCACTCTGATCTTCAAGAGGACAAATTTTATCCCTTACTATCCTTTTGCCCTTAATATACCTCTAGAAGCTCTTTGGACTATCCTTCACCTTGACTGCCAAAGCAACCTCATGTCTTCCTTTAGCCCTCCTGATTTCTTTCTTAAGTATTTTTTTGCACTTTTTATACTCCTCAAGCACCTCATTTTCTCCGTTTCCTATACATGTCATACAACTCTCTTCTTCTTTATCAGAGTTCCAATATCTCTTCAGAACCAAGGTTCCTTATTCTTATTCACTTTGCCTTTAATCCTGACAGGAACATACAAACTCTGCACTCTCAAAATTTCTCCTTTGAAGGCCTCCCACTTACCAATCACATCCTTGCCAGAGAACAACCTGTCCCAAGCCACGTTTTTTAGATCCTTTCTCATTTCTGCAAATTTGGCCTTTTTCTAGTTTAGAACCTCAACCCTAGGACCAGATCTATCTTTGTCCATGATCAAGTTGAAACTAATGGTGTTATGATCACCGGAAACAAAGTGTTTCCCTACATACACTTCCACCACCTGTCCTAACTCGTTTCCTAATAGGAGATCTAATATTGCATCCTTTCTAGTTGGTATCTCTATATATTGATTTAGAAAACTTTCCTGAGCACATTTTACAAACTCTAACCCGTCTAGACCTTTAACAGTATGGGAATCCCAATCAATATGTGGAAAATTAAAATCCCCTACCACCACAACTTTATGTTTCCTGCAGTTGTCTGCTATCTCTCTGCAGATTTGCTCCTCCAATTCTCGCCGACTATTGGGTGGTCTATAATACAACCCCATTAATGTGGCCATACCTTTCCTATTTCTCAGCTCCACCCACAAGGACTCAGTAGACAAGCCCTCTAATCTGTCCTGCCTGAGCACTGCTGTAACATTTTCCCTGACTAGCAATGCCACCCCCCCCCCCACACCTTTCATCCCTCTGCCTCTATCATGTCTGAAACATCGGAACCCCGGAATATTAAGCTGCCAGTCCTGCCCCTGCTGTAGCCAAGTTTCACTATTGGCTATAATGCTGTAATTCCATGTGTCAATCCACGTCCTCAGCTTGTCTGCCTTCCCCACAATACTCCTTGCATTGAAATAGACACACCTCAGAAGATTATTACCACCACACACAACCCTTCTGTTTGTGACTTTGCATGAACTTTTAACGTCATTTATTTTCATCCCCGCTCCACTATCTGCTCTGGCACTCTGGTTCCCATCCTCCTAGTCTAAACCCTCCCCAATAGCCCGAACAAACCTCCCTGCAAGGATATTGGTTCCCTTGTAGTTCAAGTGTAACCCGTCTCTCTTGTACAGGTCCCACCTGCCCCAGAAGAGGTCCCAATGATCCTGAAATCTGAAACCCTGCCCCCTACACCAGTTCCTCAGCCACGTGTTCATCTGCCAGAGCATCCTATTCTTACCCTCACTGGCACGTGGAACAGGTAGCAATCCTGAGATTACCACCCTCCAGGTCCTGCTTCTTAACTTACTCACTTTCCAGGACCTCCTCACTCTTTCTTCCTATGTCATTGGTACCGATGTGCACCACGACATCTGGCTGATCACCCTCCCACTTCAGAATGCTGTGCACGCGATCAGAGACATCCCTGACCCTGGCACCCAGGAGGCAACAAACCATCCAGGAGTCTCTGTCACGACCACAGAACCTCCTTTCTGCACCTCTAACTATCGAGTCCCCTATCACTACCGCTCTCCTCTTCTTCCACCCTCCCTTCTGCACTGCAGAGCCAGACTCAGTGCCAGAGATCTGGCTGCTGCAGCTTGTCCCAGGTAACTAATCCCCTCCATCAGTATCCAAATCGGTATACTTGTTGTTGAGGGGAATGGCCACAGGGGAACTCTGGTCTACCTGCCCTTTCCCCTTCCCTTGCCTAACAGTAACCCAATTAGCTGTGCACTGCTCCTTTGGCGTAACTACCTCCCTGTAGCTACGATCTATAATCTCCTCATTCTCCCGAATGATCCGCAGGTCATCCAGCTCCTGCTCCAGTTCCCTAACGCGGTTTGTCAGGAGCTGCAGCTGGATGCACTTCTTGCAGATGTTGTTGTCAGGGACATCGGAGGTCTCCCTGACTTACCACATCCTGCAGGAGGAGCATTCCAACATCCTGCCTGGCATTCTCTCTACTCTAAACAAACAAAACAAAACTTACTGGAACCTACCCTGGCCTCTGCCTGTTCATGCCAAAGCCTGTTGAGCCAAAGCCATCCCACTCTGCGCCCTTCTTCTCTCTTTCCCTTCTGCACCACAGACCCATGGACACATTTCCATTTATTTTATTTGTTTAAGCTTACAATATCTTTCATGATCCTTTGTCCCTAGTCTTTGTCCATCACAGGAACATGTTGGTCCAGAATTCTGACCATCTAGTCTTTAAATGACTCCTTCGTGTCAGACATGGACCTACCCAGTAACAGCTGCTTCCAGTCTACTCCCCCCAGCTCCTGCCTAATACCGTTGTAATTAGCCTTTACCAAATGTAATACCTTCCACCGTCACTCTCTCTGTTCAATCATCAAGCCATTTGTGTATCCAATCTTCCTGGATCCCATGCGATCTAACTTTACATAGCAGCCTACCATATGGGATCTTATCAACAGCCTCACAGGGCCACATCGACCGCATCTACCACTCTACCCTCCTCAACCTTCTTGGTTAGTTCCTCAAAAAACTGAATGAAATTTGTGTGACGTGATTTCCCATGCACAAAGCCATGCTGACCATTCTAATCAGCCCCTGACTTTCCAGATGTATGCATATTTTACTTCTCAGAATCCCCTCCAATAATTTACCAAGCGCCTTACTGACCTATAGTTCTCAGGCTTTTCTTTGCAGCCCATCTTAAATAAGGATACAATATTAACCATCTTCCCAGTTTCCAGCAAATGATGGCAAATGATGAGGAAAATATCTCAGCCAGGGCTCCCATAACTTCTTCTCGAGCTTCCCATGGTCTTTTTGAATAAACATGATTAGTCCCTGGAGATTTGTCTACCTCCATATGTTTTAAGACTTTCGGTGCCTCCTCTGCTGTAATGTGGACTATTTCCAAGATTTCCCCATTAGCTATCTCAAAGTCCAAAGTCTTCATGTCTTTCTCCATCATTAAAACAGAGGAGTAATATACATTGAGGACCTCATCCATCTCCCATGACTCCACACAAAAGTGTTCACTTTGATCTTTGAGAGGATCCTATTGTGAGCAGTTTGGACCCCATATCTAAGAAAAAATGTGCTAGCATTGGAGAGGGTCCAGAGGAGGTTGATGAGAATGATCCCAGAAATGAAAGGGTTAATGTGTGAGGAGCATTTGATGACTCTGGGCCTGTACTCGCTGGAGTTTAGAAGAATGAAAGGGGATCTCATTGAAAACTATTGAATATTGAAAGGCCTCGATACAGTGGATGTGGAGAGGATGTTTCCTAATTCTGGGGGAGTCTAGGACCAGAGGGCACAGCCTCAAAATAGAGAGGTGTCCATTTAGACCAGAGATGAGGAAAAATTTCTAGAGGTGAACTTTTTCAATGATTACTTCGCTTGCAGAATGTAAACTACGACCTTACCAAGGGTTACCTTGATCTGATAACTACGTACACCTCCATCGTCATCCTGTTGGCTCGTGTTGAAGATCGCAAGATCCTGCTTGGCTTGTACAACTGTGCCTATGAGATGTCCAATGGCACCAGGTAAAGCAGCTTCCCATTGCTTACGTGATTACTGAAACAAAGAATTGGAAGGCCCTCACCATTGTTAATGAATATTTAGCTATCTTCCCCTCCATACTTGCCCTCTTCCACACTGTCCCTAACCCACACTCTCCACTCCCTCTCACTTTCTCCCCACTCTCTCACCTCTGACACATTCTCCAGTGCTCCATATTTTCCCTCTCCCACTCTCCCTTCATCCACTCTCACCCACTTCTCACTCACACTCTCCCTCCGCACACTCTCCCCGCCTCCCTCGCTGTACTTCCTCACTCCTCTCCCTCTCTCTGTCACCTCTGACACACTCTCCCTCCCCAATACTCTCCCTCACGCACACTCCCCTTTGCCCACACTCCCCTTCAACCATTCAACCCCCTCACCCACTCTTCCCTCCTTCTTTCTCACCCACCCCACATTCCCCCTCTTCTATTCTCTCCCCTCACTCACTCTCTTCTTCCCCATATTCTCTCTCAACCTCTCCCCTGCCCCCACTCCTTCCCCTTCCCACACTCTCCCTTACTCCAGTCTCTCCCCTCCCCCATTCTTTTTCCTTCCCCACTACCCTGCATTGTCACTGAAAACATCCCAAATGAGAGCTGTTTCAAAACAGAAATGCTCAATTTTCTCTTCATCATGGTCCTGATGAAGGATCTCGGCCTAAAACATAGAAACATAGAAACACAGAAAACCTACAGCACAGTACAGGCCCTTCAGCCCACAAAGCTGTGCCGAACATGTACTTACCTGTGAAATTACCTAGTGTTACCCATAGCCCTCTATTTTTCTGAGCTCCATGTACCTGTCCAGGAGTCTGTTAAAAGACTTTATTGTATCTGCCTCCACCACCGTCACCAGCAGCCCATTCCACACACTCACCACTCTCTGCGTAAAAAACTTACCCCTGACATCCCCTCTGTACCTACTTCCAAGCACCTTGAAACTGTGCCCGAAACGTCGATTATTTACTTCATTCCATAGATGCTGCTCGGCCTGCTGAGTTCCTCCAGCATTTTGTATGTGTTGCTTTGGATTTCCAGCATCCGCAGGCTTTCCCTTGTTTGCTCAATTTTCCCTTTTTTTTCCAAATTAGTGATTCCAATTATTCCAGGCTTGGGCAGATGTTCCTGGATTATGACCACCCACTGAAGAAACTGACAGAGGAATTTGAATCCCATTGGAAGGTGAGTCTTCACACAAAATCAGAGGTGGGGCCTACATTTTTCCAGTGAGGAAATGTTTTGTGCCTTGGTTCCAGTGCTTTTGGTTGAGCTCGTGTTTAAGATCAAATCTTAGGCCGATGCCCCATTTCACCGAATCTTGCGTTTCTCTGCTCTTGTTCTCCATCCAAGCTGCCTACCTCTGTAGAGGTGGGCCTTGGTTCCGTGAGTGCACTCAGTGTAGAATCTGAATGTAGCAGCTTTATCAAGTTAAGAGCCATAGGTATGGTCCCTTCCCCTCAGCTGGAGAAAAGGAAGTTTTTTTCCTATGTTTTTCTGATAATGGTACTCAGTATTGTGCGCTGAACAAATGCACAATTCCTTCTGGGTGGCATTCATCTGTTTGGTGTCACCGGTTGTTTAAATGGCTTCTTTTCTTGTTGTAGCTCCTCACTGATGCCCTCCTCTCGTTGCAAACCCTCTTCCCAAGGAGGAACCTCACGGCTGACCATTGGCGGAGTGCTCAGCTGCTCAGTTTGATCAGCACCTCGAATACTATGCTGATTCCTGCTGCCTCCAACACCGTAAGCATAACCGGTCGCTCGGTTTCCAACATAGCTTTCTGTCACCCATAGAACTGATCAGTTGATAAGGCCAGTGGGTGTTTTGTATTTCTCTACCTGCCTCTCACCCTTCTCACTCCCCTTTCTCCAGAAACCTATCTAATTAGTTTTTAAATCTACTCATACTCTGTGCTTGAATGACTTTGCGAAGTGAAACTGACAAGACACTCCGGCTCCTCAGGGTTGCTATTTGCTCTGGTACATCAGTCGATGACTCTGACAATTCACACTCGCTCTCAGTGCATGAGGAGTACAGCCCAGCCCCTGTCACCCACACTGGACAAAGAAATGCCATTTTTACACAGAAATTGATTAGTTGGACACAGATATTGATCCAATAGAAACTCTGTACAATTCAAAATCCCATCATTTGCATATTTAAGCATCAGTCATATTTTATTATTTATTTTTATTGTGCGATCACACAGAATAGGCCCTTCTGGCCCTTCGCACCATGCCGCCCAGTAGCTTGTGATTTAACCCGGGCCTAATCACAGGACAACTTACAATGACTGATTAACCTACCAACCGATGCCTTTGGACTGTGGGAGGAAACCAGAGCACCCAGAGGAAACCCACATGGTCACGAGGAGAACATACAAACTCCTTACAGACAGTGGCGGAAAGGTGTTAATAACTAATTAGATCTATGTTAAAGACCAATAACACTTGGGAATTAGTCAAATAACTGTGCAATAGTAAGCGTTGCCCTAGAATCCTTCGTTTGCCGTGTTCAGCCTGGGTGACTGCACTATGTGTGCACGCCGTCTCGGTCAGTTTATCATCTTGACTCTTGCCTTAATGAACTTCCACACAGAGGAAGGCCGTACAAGGTGTTTGCTCTCTGTTCTGTTAGTGCACCATTTTAACTCTTTCCTTGCTGCAACTTCCGCAACGTTGTGTGTGATTCAGGGTCGGAGCGACGTCAATGTGCCTTGCTGTGCATTGAAATCTGGGTCCCACATGCCCACTCACCTGGGTCCTGCAGCACACCATTCTGCGTGCTGATGCAACCCGAACTGTGGGTCGTTACCTTTGCTGCACTGCTAACTAATGAATGAAAATATCTTTGGGTTCCCATTCCAATGTTAGTAACACTGATGCGTTGGTTGAGAACATGGGGAATGAAAGTAACCCTTGAACTCTTGTCTTTTACTTCAGATGCCGTGTGAATATTTGTCCCTGGAAACAATGGAGAAATGGATTATCAGTGAGTATCACAACAGCATCAGTACAGCTCACCTGAACCCTGGGTTTTAGAGCTGTACACAATATGGACCATACATAAGATAGAAGAGACATGATAGTAAATGCAAACAAAACTGATATTGCTCTGATTGAGTAGTGCAGGAAGTGGAAATTAATTTTTAATCTGGATTTGCACATACATACGGTATATAGGTGAAATACATTCCCCATTCCCAATCCAACATGGCCTGCTCTTCTGCCATAATGAGGCCACTCTCAGGTTGGAGGGGCAACACCTCATATTCCATCTATGTAGCCTGCAATCTGATGGTACAAACATCAATTTCCTTAATTTCCAGTAATTTCAAACATCCCGCCTCCTTCTCCCTTTTTCCAGTCCCCATTCCGGCTCCCCTCTTACCCCTTCCCTGCTCTTCACCTACCTATCAGCTCCCTCTGGTGGCCCCCCCTTCCCTTTCTCCCATGATCCACTCTCCTCTCCTATCAGATTCCTCCTTCTTTAGCCCTTTACCTTTTCCACCCATCACCTCTCAGATTCTCAACTCAACTCCTCCCCCCCCACCTCCCCAACCCACCTGGCTTCACCTATCATATTCTAGCTCGTACTCCTCCGCCTCCCCCAACCTTTTTATTCTGGCCTCTCCTCTCCTTCCTTTCCAGTGCTGATGAGGGGTCTCGGCCTGAAACGTCGACTGTTTATTCATTTCCATAGATGCTGCCTGACCTGCTGAGTTCCTCCAGCATTCTGTGTGTGTTACCTTGCAAATAACTGCCAAATAACAGATAAATGAAGTAAAAAAAAAATCTGGAGGAGATGAGAGTCCAAATACTGCCAATGCTGGAAACCTAAAGTCAAACAGAAAATACTGAAAACACTTTAATCATTGGGGCGTAAAGAATGAGGGGAGATTTGATTGAGGTATGCAAAATTATGAGGGGTATAGACAGGGTAAATAAAAGTAGGCTTCTTCCACTGAGGTTGGGTGAGACTAGAACTAGAGGTCATAGGTTAAGAGTGAAAGGTGAAATATTTAAGGGGGAACCAGAGGGGGAACTTCTGCACTCAGAGGGTGGTGAGAGTGTGGAACGAGCTGCCAATGGGAAGTAGTGAATGTGGGTTTGATTTCAACACTTCAGAGAAATTTGGATAGATACATGGATGGGAGGGGTAAGGAGGTCTGCGGTCCAGGAGCGGGTCAATGGGACGAAGCAGAGTAATAGTTTGGCGTAGACTAGATGCGCCAAAAGGCTTGTTTCTGTTGAACCAAACAACAAGTGTCTTTGCCATGAACCATGAATTCTATTTCTCTCTTCACTGGTACTGACTGACCTGCTGAGTGTTACCAGCATTCGTGTTTATATTATAAAGAATTATCCAGACATTGTTAGGCAATGTTTGAAAGTCCTCAGAATCTGTCGCTCTGCAGTGTCCAGTTAAGTACATGTGGCACAAAGCAGTTTAGAGACATTTCATTTCGTCTTGGCGTTGGTGCGGACCATGATGGATCCCTGCCAGGGTGACATTTTCACGTTTGCATCGTTTCCCATTGACAAATTTGACTGGATGACATGAGGATCTGTGGAAAGCTGTCTCTGGTGTAGTTCAGACCTGTGACAGGAGGTGGGTGCAGTCTGAAGATCCAGTGGTGGACAGCCCACTCAGTTCACCCACTGCTGACACCAGCGCAGCCTTGCCTTGTCGCCTCCCAGCCTCCATCTCCACCCTCCCTCCCCACATGCCCCCCTCGTCTGATCTACCTACGACCTGTCAGCCCCTGCCTCATCCCTCCCTCGCACCGCTTTACACCAGCTCTCTCCCTTCTACTCTGAACCCCGACCCAGAGTCTCGGCCAGAAATGTCGACTGTCCCTCTACCTCCCCAGCTGCTGCTCACTGACCTGACCTCCTCCAAGGTTTGCTTTTTGCTTCAGATCATCTCCAGACTGATCACGGACCCTACAGCCACAGCCAAGTCACTCATGTTTATTCTACTGGCAGTGAACTTGGGAGCATGGTTCCCTGCTCGAGTAATCACAGGGGCAGCCACGTCGAGGGAAACTACGTTCTGCAGGAGCTGCAGGGGAACGCTGTGTCTTTCCAGGCTGCTGTGTAGCTGAGCACTGGGAGATGCAAGAAACTTGAATGGAGACCAAAGGATCCCAATTTCTAAATGGCACCGTTAAGTTTTTCGAGAATGTGAGGGCTTTGGAGAGGGTGCAGAAGAGGTTCACCAGGATGCTGTCTGGATTAGAGGGCATGAGCTATATAGAGAGGCTGGACAAACTTGGGTTGTTTTCTCTGGAGTGGCGGAAACTGATAGAGGAGACCTGAGACAGGTTGATAAGGCTATGAGAGGAATAGGCAGGGTAGACAGCTTGTATCTCTTCCCCAGGGTTGAAATGTCTAGTACCACAGGACATTTATTTCAGGTGAGAAGGGGAAAGTTTTTTTGCACAGAGAGTGATAGGTTCCCAGAATGTGTTGCCAGGGGTGGTGGTGGAGACAAATGCAATAGAGGTGTTTAAGAGACTGTTAGATAGACACATGGTTGTGCAGGGAATGGAGGGCTATGGACATTGTTCAGGCAGAAGGGATCAGTTTAGTTAGGTGTTTAATTAATAGTTAATTAATCAGCACAGACATGTTGGGGTAAAGGTCCTGTTTCCATTCTGTGTTCCATGATGCCCCAAAATGGTTAGAATCAGAATCAGGCTTATTATTCACCGGCACGTGACGTGAAATTTGTTAACATAGCAGCAGCAGTTCAATGCAATACATAATCTAGCAGAGAGAGAGAAAAAAATAATAAAAATAAAGTATAATAAATAACAAGTAAATCAATTACACATATTGAATAGATTATTAAAAATGTGCAAAAACAGAAATACTGTATATTAAAAAAAGTGAGGTCGTGTCCAAAGCTTCAAAGTCTATTTAGGAATCGGATGGCAGAGGGGAAGTGTGTGTGTGTGTGTGAGTGTGTATCTGTGTGTTTGTGTGAGTGTGTGTGTGTGTTAGACCCGTGAAATGATGATCAGGTGTTCACGTGTTTCTCTGTGGGGAGATTCTATCCTGACAGGACTGGGTGCCGTGTTATCTTTGTTCTTGTGGACCGGCACTGTGGAGGGACTATGGGCAGATGTGCAAACAGAACACGCCATGCAGTGAACTTGAATAAAATGCACCCTTACTTGTGCCACATTATACACCTTTCGCACCTCTAATAAATTCTTGTTTTTCTCTGATTTAGTTGGCTTCCTGCTCTGCCACAGCAGTTTAAACTCAGAGCAAGCATGCCAGTCACTGTGGAAAGAGGCGCTGCAGTGCAGTCTGTGCATTGAGCTTTTCAGAGACGAAGTTCTATTCCATCACAAGGTGACCGAGGAGCTGTTCAGCAGCATGAAAGGGTAACGTATTTAACTCCACTGTCATGTTACCTGGACTGAGCCTTCACTGGGAATGTGAAAGCTTTATTCCACAGTGAACCTTCCCTGTAGATGGAGCTGTACTCCACCTCTGTTGCTGCCTGCAAATGGCCAACGGCACAGTGTGAGGTTTGCTTCATTTCACTCATCTCCTCTATTTCTCTGTCACTCACTCTCACCTGGCCTCAGCAAGGCCTTGCCTCTCCTTTGCTGAATCCTAGTAATTCCCCAGTCTTCAGTTCGCTCCTTTTGTCGACATTATGAGCCTTTGTGATCTAACGGTGTCTTTAACTTCTGTTGTTAACCACAGCTGAAGCGTTTTTGTATTGATATTCTTTTGCCAAAAAGGCTTACATATGACTTGTGAACAACGTATTGAAGTGTTACATGCTGTACAGACCATATAGTGTTGCTTCCCAACTCCTCGTTGCCAGGGAATGGCTCGTAGATAGAAGAGCCTGGTTAGAGATTGAACTAAATCATTTCATAGATAGATAGATATACTTTATTGATCCCGAGGGAAATTGGGTTTCGTTACAGCTGCACCAACCAAGAATAGAGCATAAATATAGCACTTCCAGTCCTTCCACTGTTCCCTGAAAGCAAATCCTTGCCCTCTTCTCGCGGTTACCATCCAGCAGGAGGTACAAGAGCTTTTTGTCCACATTATGAGCCTTTTTGATCTCAGATCTTACGTCTTTTTCATAAATTCTGTTGTATTCTTTATTTTCCTGTAAATGCCTGCAAGAAAATGAATCTTAAGGAACTATATAGTTTGACTGATTGCACAATGCTGGAGGGAACTAAGATTCATTGGTTTTCTGTTGTTCCTTAGTGTTTCACCCCTCCGTGTACTCCACCCCCACCCAACACATCCCATCTCCAAGGAATACGTCCCCTCCTATCTCTCCTTCAAGGAAGACGGTCCCTTCCTATTTTTCCTTCCCACAGAGATCTCTGCCTCCTTCACAATGGAGGGTGGGTGGTGGGCCCCCTGGGCACAGGCTCAGGGCCTACCAGATGCTTCCAGTCAGGTGGTAATTCAATGGTTTCAGTACCACCAGCCCAAGCTGTGCCTGGGTTCCTTTCTCTGGGAATGGCATCCTGCCGGTCCCAGACCCTTCCAGTTTAGGGCAGAAAGCCAGGGAGCTGTCGGTGGGGATAAGTGCAGGAGGGAGAGGCAGCTGTGCAGTCCCTCTTAGAGTCATTGAATCATAGAGCACTACAACACAGAAACAGGCCCTTCATCCCATTTAGTCCATGCCAACCTATTTTCCTGTCTAGTCCCATCGAACCATAGCCCACCATACCCTTCCCATCTACAGACTTAACCAAACTTTACTTAAACCTTGATATCAAAACTGCACCCACCACTTCGCTAACAACTCGTTCCACACTCTCACCACCCTCTGAGTGAAAAAGTTACCCCTCAAATCCCCCTTAAACATTTCACCTTTCACCCTTAACCTATCACCTGTAGTTCTAGTCTCACCTAACCTCAGTGGAAAAAGCCTGCTTACCCTATCCATACCCTCATAATTTTCTATACCTCTGTCAAACCTCCTCTCATTCACCTACGCTCCAGGGAATGAAGTCCCAACCTACTCAGCCTTTCCCTATAACTCAGGTCCTCAAGTCCCGGTAGCAACTTCTTCCAAAGTTCTTGCTGTGCACACGCACACCAACCTCACCAAAGTTCAAAGTAAATTTATAATCGAAGTACAAATATGTCACCTGAGATTAATTTTCCTGTAGGCATTCTCAATAAATCTGTAGAATAATAACCATAACAGAATCAATGAAAGACCACCCGAGTTGGCCGTTCATGTATCAGGTGTGTGCTGCCGAGGATAGAGCAGGCCGGCTTCCAACCTGCTGCCTTCACTCCGTCACTTTCAGACCATTTTGCAACTTATGTCCCATCCGTGCTTCCCCGGATCCACGATCCGCGGCTGGAAGGGAATGACTGTCCTCAGTCACAGCACTGACTGCCATCTCTGCCCTTGCAGGTACAGTAAGCGGATCAGCGATGTGAAAGAGTGCCGGGAGCACGCCACCTCGAATGGGTAATGGACCTGCGTACGGACACAAACAGCGAGAGGGGCTCAGGAACAGGAAGGGAAGGAGGCCGAGGGAGAGAAACAGGGGAGGGGGGGTGTCAGGACATAAAGGTATGGGGACTGAAGGAAAGAAAGAGTGGGGGGTTATGTGGGGGCGTAGGAGGATCAGTGTGGGGTCAGGAACTGTTGGGTGGTGGGAGGGGTCAGTCAGGGGTGGGTGAGGGTGAGGTGAACAAGGGTGGTGGGACAGGGAAGCTACCCTCAGGGAGGGTGAGATCGGTTCATGGGTTGGAGCTTATGGCCAGATCCGCTGTGGCTTGTTAATGGGGGAGCAGTTCTTTGCCACTGATCCCCTCCTACCCCTACTACCCCTACTGACCCTGTCCCACTGTCTCTGACTCATTCTCAACCCAACTTCAGGGCTTTGTTTCCTCCGTTTCAGAAACTGAAATGGGAAGGAACGGTCACTTGGAGAGGCAGTTATTAATCACAGTTTGAAATCGACCATTTTAGTTGTCTTTATTTGGAATTGGAATTGGTTTATTATTGTCACATGTACCGAAATACAGTGAACAGCTTATTTTTCACACTGTTCATACAGATCAGATAATTACACAGTGTATTGAGGTAGAACAAGGTCAAACAATAACAGAATGCAGAATAAAGTGTCAAATACTTTACTTCAAGGCCACATTTGCAATGTTGTGTTCGGCTCTGGTCGCCTCATTACATGAAGGATGTGGAAGCTGCAGAGAGGGTGAAGGCGGAGATTTATCAGGATGCTGTCTGGACTAGAGAACACGTCTTAAATGGATAGGTCGAGCAAGCTCGGGCTTTTCTCTCTGAAGTGAAGGAGGATGAGAGGTGACTTGACAGAGATGTACGAGATGACAAGAGGCATAGACTGAGACTTTATCCCAGGGCAGAAATGGCTAATATGAGACGGCATAATTTTAAGGTGATTGGAGGAATGTATAGGGGGGGTGTCAGAGGTAAGTTTTTTCTTACACAGAGAGTGGTGGGTGGATAGAACGCCCTGCCAGGGTGGTGGTAGAGGCAGATACATTAGGGGCACTTAAGAGACTCCTAGATTGGCAAATGGAGGATAGAAAGATGGAGGAGTATGTGGGTGGAAAGAGTTAGGCACAACAACATGGGTTGAAGGGCCTGAACTGTGCTGTAACGTTTGATGTTCGATTAATGGTTTATGTTCTACTGAAAAAGGGCAATGCATGTAAATGGTTTTGGTGGTGTTCACACCTAGGAACTTAAGAGCTGTCAACCCTCCCAACCTCAACACCATTGATGTAGACAGGAGCATGTGCACCGCCCCAATCCTGAAGCCAACGACCAGCTCTTTGGTTTTATTGACAGTTAGGGAAAGGTTGACGTCAGGACACCATGTCACTAAACTCTCTAGTCTTTAGGCCAGGGAATGCCCTGGGGCGAGGTGACAGATCTGTTGACACTGGGTTTGTGCTTTTCATTTAGCGGATCTGTGCACAGGGAGAAACGGAACTTCCTGAGGGGTGCCGTGAGGGAACTGAGTACCATCCTGACTGACGAACCTGGGCTGCTGGGACCAAAGGTAGGGGCACCCTGGCAGGTGTGGATACCGTTCATCCAGAACCACTGCAGTGCAGGCAGTGAGAAGCTGAAACAAAACCAAACACTCAGGGCTCTGTGAAAATCTTACCTGGGTTTGACTTTCCAAAATGCAACACTTTGCACTTATCTGAATTGAACTCCATTTGTCTTTCTTCAGCTCACTTTTTTATAACTTTCTTCATTGTCCATCTACTTTAGTGCCATCTGCAAATGTCCTGAACATGCCTTGTACAATCTCATCCAAATCATTGATACAGATTCGAAACAGCATCGACCCCTGAGGCACACAACAAGTCACAGGCCTCCAGTTCAAGAAGCAACCTTAAAAATCTTAGGCACATATGTATAGCTAGTTTGCCTAAAACTTTTACACAGTACTGTAATTGCCAATGTGGAGCAGAGAGCAAGTTTATCAGTCTGGCAGGAGCAAAGGATGTTGGAATGTCGAGGGTGGAGTGCCCTGGGAGGGGTGTGGGACAGATGGCAGAGAAGGAGTGCCAGAGACAGGGGGTGGAGTGGGTACAGACACACCCAGCCCTGAGACACCAGGCAAGGTCGTTTGATTCCAAACAATCAGTTTATTGATCATTACAGAATGTCTCTCTGGTGCTTTCCACTCCCTCCCCTTTTCCTAACCATGACTCCCCCCTCCCTGCCCCCTTCCTACTCTCAGTCCACAGTAGAGACCCAGATCAGAATCAGGTTTATCGTCACTCACATATCTCATGAAATTTGTTGTTTTTTTTGCTGCAGTAGTACAGTGCAATACATAAAGTTACCACAGTACTGTGTAAAAGTCTTAGGCATCCTAGCTATATATATGTGTTTTTGCACAGTACCATATTATCCTTTTTTAGCCCCATTCTGTCTTTTCCCCAGAACTTTTAATGCCCTTACGAATCAAGAACCTATCAATCTCCAATTTAATATTGCCAATGACTCGGCCTCCACAGTTGTCTGCAGCAATGAATTCCACAGATTCTCCACCCTCTGACTAAAGAATTTCTGCCTCATCTCTGTTCTAAAGGGATGTCTTTTATTCTGAGTCTGTGCCCTCTGGTCCTAGACTCCCCCAGTTTAGGAAACATCCTCTCCATGCTCACTCTACCTAGGTCTGTCATCAAATGCTTATGTGACCTGACTTTACAGAGCAGCCTGCCACGTGGAACCTTACAAAGTCACAAGAACATATGAAGTAGGTGCAGGAGTAGGCCATTAGGCCCATCAAGCCTGCTCCTCCATTCAATAAGATCGTGGCTGATCAGGCCATGGATTCATCTCCATCTACCTGCCTTTTTCCCCTAACCCTTAATTCCCCTACTACGCAAAAATCTATCCAACCTTGTCTTAAATATACTAACTGAGGTAGCCTCCACTGTTTCATTGGGTAGAGAATTCCACAGATTCACCACCCTCTGGGAAAAGCAGTTCCTCCTCATCTCCATCCTAAATCTACTCCCCTGAATCTTGAGGCTACTTGAAGTCCTGACTGAAGACCATATAGACCACAACTACTGCCCTGCCCTCATTACCTTCTTGGTCACATCATCAATAAAATCTATCAAGTTAATAAGACACAATCTCCCATGCTGACTAACCCCTGTCTTCCCAGCTGTATGTGTATCTTATCTTTCAGAATCCTCTCTAGTAACTTATCTACTATAGATGTCAGAGTTACTGGTCTATAGCTCCCAGGTTTTTCTTTGCCGTCCTTTTTTAATATAGGCATAACATTCAGCATCCTCCAGACTTCAAGCACTTCATCTGTCACTAATGATGATACAAATATTCTCAGCAAGGGTTCCTGCAATTTCTTCTCTAGCTTCCCACCAGATCTGCCTGATCAGGCCTTGGAGATTTATCTACTTTCATTCCCTTTAAGATATCCAGCTCCTCACCCTTAATCTTCATCTACCATTTCTCTGCCTATATCTGCAATTGATCTATATCCTGCTGTATCCTTTGACAAGCATCTTCATTGTCCACATCAGCACCAATCTTTATATTGTCTGGAGATTTACTAGCCCACCCATCCACAGTTTCATCCAAGTCATTTACGGTACATGCATCACAAGCTGCAGAGGTCCCAGTACGGATCCCTGTGGATCACCACTAGGCAGATTACCTCCAGCCAGAATAAATCCCATTGACCACTGCTCTCTGCTTTCTATGGGTAAGCCAGTACTGAATCCAAACAGCCAAGTCACCGTGGATCTCATGAATCTTAATCTTCTGGACCTTGTCATACGCAACAGAGGGGATGTCAGGAGTAAGTTTTTCAAATAGAGAGTGGTGAGTGTGTGGAATGGGCTGCTGGCGACGGTGGTTGAGGCTGATACAATCGGGTCTTTTAAGAGACTCCTGGATAGGTACATGGAGCTCAGGAAAACCCTAGGTAATTTCTAAAGTAAGAACATGTTCGGCACAGCATCGTGGACTGAAGAGCCTGTATTGTGCTGTAGTTTTTTTCTATGCAAATAAAAGTGACGCCTTCTGTATCTTGGTCAAAGTTTCACTGTAAACTTTTTCTTTTTGATCCAGGCTCTTTTTGTCTTCATGGCTCTGTCATTTTCTCGTGATGAGGTTTCATGGCTTGTGCGTCACGCTGAGAACATCACTAAAACCAAGACCCCCGAGGACTACATAGACAGGTGAGGAAGAGGGATGAGAGAAGGAACCCCACACCGTGCCGGGCGAACTCGTAGGTTGGGCTGATTTACATCCTTATGTCTGGCAATGGTGACCAATTAAATAAATATATGGAGTGAGACTCTGCAGTGAGACCTGATTCACCCCGTAGAATGTATTGAAGAGTTAAGGAGAGCAGTAGGTACATTGTTGCTATCTGGACCGAGCTGGTGGAGGCAGGAACTGTTGTGGCGTGGATGAAATCACTGGAGAGACAGTCACTTGGAGATACAAAGCAGCTTCTTTATTCGACACAACAAGGTACAGCAGGCATCATACGGACGGAGACACTTCCGGTAGAAAGGTCTGCAAGCCCAATGTGGGCTCGATATTTATATGCTAAACACAAAGGCAATCGCTACTTAAAAGTTATAGACAACGCATAGACAATGCTTCCTATTGAAGCTACATACAAAACATCACACCTTCTGACTTCATCCTTTCCTCCCGACGCAAACTTGTCTGGGATGGTATCCACTGCCTTTAGGAGTGCAAGTTAAATCCACAATACATTTATTTGGCATTTTACATGCTAACGTAGAAGACAAATTCATATCTATGAAGTATAGATAATGCTGTCTTCGAAACTACCTGTAAACTTCCCACTTCCATCCGCAGCGTCTGGCTTGTATCCCGATATTTACAGCTTTTAGGAAATGCATTGTTGTGAACTCAGTCCACAGTACTTTGTCAAACAGAAAGCTGGTGTCCAGAGTCATTTAGGCGTAAATGAATCATCTACCCAAAAACCCACTCTAACAGGAACAGTAACAACATGGACAAGGCACCTAGACAAATACTTGAATGAGGAAAGCACTCAATGGGGGGAGTGGAGCCTTGGGGCAGAGGTTTCAAGAGATTGGTGGATGGGTGAGGAGAGTGACTGGAGAAGGGAAACCCTTGATGAGCTTGGTCATGGGACCTGAAGTGCTCATATCTGCAGATGTGGACTACAGCTGGCAAGGGCTGGATGGGATGAATGGCCTCTCTCCCTGCTCTAACTGTCGAAGATTGCATTCTCTACCCATCCATCAGTGGACTGCTTATCACACCAGAACGTAAGAAGCAGGAGGCCATTCAGCCCCTTGAGGCTACTCTGTGGTTCACCACAATCACACCTGATCGTTTCACTCCATGCTGTTTCCCTGGAGTCTCCTCTGACTGACATCATGTCCAAAAATCTATCAGTCTGTGTTCTGAATGAGCTGTGTTGCACAGCCCTGTGGGGAGAGAACTCCAGAGAATTTCCCCACCCCAGTGCAGAAACTTCTCCCCATCTGTGTCCTGAACTGTCGACACCATATTGTGAGACTGGAACCCCAGTTCTGGACCACCCAGCCGGAAGACACACCATCCCCACATCCAGCCTGTCTCAGGCCCTGGAAGGATTTTGTCCATTTCAATGAGATCTCCTCTCGTTCTGCTAAACACAACATAGTGCAGGCCTAATCTGCTTCACATTGCCCTGATAACAAACCTGCCATCCTGGCAATCAAATAGGTGAGCCATCCTTTCGACAATATAGAAAGAAGGATCTGGCTCACAGAACGATCCCATGGCTTTAGTGGCGTCCCTGTGACCTATTCTCGTCAGTTCCCTCAAATCCAATTTCTACCCCTTGCCAACAAATTAGGGGTAATTTATAGTGGCCAATTAACCCACCAACCGGTATGTCTTCCATGTCTTTGTGACCTTGGAGGAAACCAAGCATCCAGTGGAAACCCACATGGTCATAGGGTGAACGTGCAAACACATAGAAACATAGAAAATAGGTGCAGGAGTAGGCCATTCGGCCCTTCGAGCCTGCACTGCCATTCAGTATGATCATGGCTGATCATAGTATGATCACATAGACAGCGCCAGATCAAACCCAGGTCTCTGGAGCTGTGCGCCACCAGCACTACCTGCTGCACCACTGTGCCGCCCATTGCATTCACTTTATTGGAAATGCAGGCAATACAGGGGGAGCTGCATTCCGCAAAACGGCCGCATCATCCGTGCATGTGTCAAGAAATGTGTGTTGAAAAAGATATATTTTGTTTTTTCCTTTCTATTCCCCCACCCCTCAGAAATTTGGTGAGAGTGAATGTTGTTCTGTATCTCAAAATTTTGAGTTGTGGTTTGTGAATTCAGTAAGGCGAGTTTCTGTTCTGTATCGTGGAGGTTGATTAGTGATCCTGCCTTAAATAGATTAAAGATAAAGATTTAAAAGGTTACCTTTATTTGTCATCAATGACCAACACAGTCCTAAAATGTTCTGTATCATTGCACAAATCCTCTTGATTCAAAACCAACATAACTCTTACTCACTTCCATGCTGTTCCTACATATTAACCTTTAGTGACTGTTGTACATGGGCTCCCAGGTCCTTCTGAACATTAGCACCTTTCAAACTCTCATCATTGAAACAACACTGTGCCTTTCTCTGGTTTTCTTCCAGTAGCCTCACGTTTCTGCATTCAAGTGGCTATATCCCCCAACGTCTCCCCGCACCCTGCCCATATCCCACACTGCCAACCAGTTTTCTACCATCACCAAACTGGGATATATTACACTTGATTCCCTCACTCAAGTCAGTGATAGATTGTGAACAGCTGGAGCTGCCGTGAAACTCCTCCTTGCTCTTGTACTCTCTGTCTGTGCGCCTTCCCCAGCCAATTTCGCAGCCTGTGCTGCTGCTTTTAGTGATGTGCACAAAAGACCACCAGACCTCCCTGTTCTTGACTCCTTTTTAGAATTGCTCCCTCGTGTTTATACTGTCACAAGGGAAGGATGGCTGCTGTATGTTCTGAGGTTTAGATATCTCAAGAAGGATTGTTTTGGGGGAGGGGGAGAATGGTGGCTGTGCTAATCAGGAATAGTATCACGGCTGCAGAAAGGGAGAACGTCCTGGAGGGATTGTCTTCTGAGTGAGTGCAGGTGAAAGTCAGGAACAGGAGGGAGCAATCGCTCTGTCTGGAGTACTCTATAGATCCTCCAATAACAACAGAGACAATGGGGAACAGATCAGGAGGCAGAGTTTGGAAAGGTGCAAAAATAACAGGATTGTTGTCATGGGGGACTTCAGCCTCCCTAATATTGATTGGCTCTTGCTTCGTGCAAAATATTTAGATGGGGAGTGGTTTGTGAGGTGAGCCCAGGAAGGATTCCTGACTCGATATGTATTGAGGAGAGGCCATACTGGATCAGGTGTTGGAACCAGGTCAGCTTAAGATGACGTATGTTGTGTTGTCCTTCATAAGTCAAGGGATTGAGTTCAAGGGCCGTGAGGTAGTGTTGCAGCTCTATAAAATCCTGGTTAGACCACACTTGGATATTGTGTTCAGTTCTGGTCACCTGATTGTAGGAAGGATGTGCAAGCTTCAGAGAGGGTACAGAGGAAATTTGCCAGGATGCTGCCTGGTCTAGAGGACATGTCTTATGAGGATAGGTTGAGCGAGCTAGGGCTTTTCTCTTTGAAATGAAGGAGGATGAGAGGTGATTTGGTAGAGGTGTACAAGATGATAAGAGGCATAGATCGAGTAGATAGCCAGAGACTTTATCCCAGGGTGGAACTGGCTGATACAAGGAGACAATATTTTTAACTTAAGCTGATTGGAGAAGCGTATAGAGGAGATGCCAAAGGTAAGTTTTTTTACACAGAGAGTTGTGGGTCCGTGGAGTGGTGCAAGAGGCAGATTAGGGGCATTAGGAATCCCTTAGGCACATGGATGATAACAAAAATGGAGGTCTATGTAGGAGGGAAAGGTTAGATTGATCTTGGAGCAGACTAAAAGGTTGGCACAACATCGTGGGCTGAAGGTTCTGTACTGTGCTGTAATGTTCTATGTTAGCTCCTGCCTAGAAAGTCCATCTGCCGTATTTGCTTTTTCACAGCCCACACATTCTCCCAGCCCGTCTGTCTCCTCTTGGTCCATTCCAGTCCTGGCCACAGTTCACTATGCCCCCAATCTGGGTGTCATCTGCACATTTGCAAACAGTGCCCAGTAAACCCAAGTGATAAGGAAAGCAGGAGCAACGCCTGGAGAGACAACACATAATGAAAACTCCTTACCTGTTCTTACCTCCGACTCACCTGTGCCTCCTTACCAAAGCCTTAGACTCCTCCACTGGCCTACTCACACAATGCCAATCCAAAAAAGCCTCCACCTCTTTTTGTTGAAGCCTCTTGAGCCAAAACCCTATTCTAACACTGTCCACTCCAACAATCGCCACTCCCAGGTCACGCTGCTTAAACCTCATTTCTTTTCATTGGCTCAAGTGACTCACACACGCAATGAGACGATGTTTTTAGTAGCTCACACACTCTCAGGCTTTATGTAAGGTGTGACAGAGCTCCCGGCTGAATCAGCTCACTCCCCATCTCCTCTATGTCTTCCAGCCACATTGCAGAGCTCCTGTTTGTGATGGAGGAGCTGCGCAGACTGCTGCGCACGTACAAAAAGGTGATCCAGCGCTACTTCCTCCTGTTCCTGTCTCGTTTTGATGCCGTCAACCTCAACGAAACCATTCAGGTAAGGAGAGGCCATTGTTGGATTCTGGAGTTTTAGTCCAACGTTCTTTCCGAAGTCAGGAAAGAGGCACAAAACTTGTTGCTACACGGTCGTTTTATTAAGAGTTAATAAAACAAAGGAAAGTTGAACAGACTGTGATAGAGGTCTTCTAATCTAAGGACTGAACAGTCAGGTCCAACATTGTTTTAAAGGGAAGAAAATATCTGGGAGAGCAGTGTGGCGAATAATCACATTCCCAAGAACAATGCACAAAAAGTGCTGGAGGAACTCAGCAGGTCAGGAAGCATCTATGGAAAGGCATAAACAGTCGATGGTTCGGGCTACGACCCTTCATCGGGACTGGAAAGGAAGGGGGAAGAAGCCAGAGTAAGAAGGTGGGGGGAGTAGGAGTACGAACTGGCCCGTGGTAGGTGTGGGGGAAGGTGGGAGGGCGAGTAGAAGAAGAGGGAATGAAGTAAGAAGCTGGGAAGTGAGAGGTAGCAGAGGTAAAGGACTGAAGAAGAAAGAGTCTAATAGGAGAGGAGAGCAGACCATGATGGACTGGGCTGTTCCACTACTTTTTGTAGGCTTTTCCATTGAAGCACATTGGTGTTTCCATACCAGGCCGTGATGCAACCAGTCAGCATACTCTTCACTGTGCATCTAGAGAAGTTTGTCATAGTTTTAGCTGACATGCTGAATTTTCGGAAACTTCTAAGTAGAGGTGCTGCTGCACTTTCTTCGTAATGGCACTTATGTACTGGACCCAAGACAGATCCTCTGAAATGATCAACAGGGGAATTTAAAGTTGTGAACCCTCTCCACCTCTGACCCTCTGATCCCCGGGCTCTAGTTTCCTGTTCCTGTAGTCAATAATCTAACACTGAGTGAGAGGTTGTTGTTGTGACAGCACTCAGCCAGATTTTCACTCTCCCTCCTGTATGCTGATTCATCACCAACTTTGATTCAGCCTATGACAGTGGTGACATCAGCAAACATTAATATGGCATTGGAGCTCTGTTTAGCCACACAGTCGTCAGTATAAAGTGAGTAGAGCAGGGAGCTAAGCAACAGCCTTGTGGTGCACCTGTGCTGATGGAGATCGTGGAGGAGATATTGTTGCCAATCTGAACTGACTGGGGTCTGCAAGTGAGGAAATCAAGGATATAATTGCGCAAAGGAGTATTGAGATCAATGTCTTGGAGCTTATTAATTAGTTTTGAGGGGATCGTAGTATTGAATGCCGAGCTGTAGTCAATGAAGAGCATCCTGAAGTATGACCTTCACCGTCCAGATGTCCCAGGGTTGAGTGAAGAGCGAATTAGATGGCATCTGCTGTTGACCTGTTCGGACAGGAGGCAAAATGGAGTGGATCCAAGTTACTCCTCAGGCAGGAGTTGATATTTTTCATCAGCAACCTCTCAAAGCACTTCATCAGAGTGCTACTGGATGATAGTCATTGAGGTAGATTACCATGTTCTTCTTGGGCACTGGTATAATTAACCCTGTCTGAAGTAGGTGGGTACATTAGGCTGCCAAAGTGAGAGTTTAAAGATCTCAGAGAACACTCCAGCCAGATTAGCACAGATCTTCAGTACTCACCCAGGTACTCTGACTGGGCTAGATGCTTTCCATGGGTTCACCTTCCTGAAAGATGCTCTCACATTGGCCTCAGAGACTGGAATCACAGGGTCATCGAGGGCTGTGGAAGTTCATGAAGATGAAGGTCAAAGTGAGCATAAAAGTCACTGAGCTCATCTGGAGGCAAAACCTTGTTCCACCTATGCTGCTTGGTTTCGCTTAGTAGGAAATGATAGCATTCAAGCCCTGCCACAACTGTGGAACATCTTTCAGTGATTCCATTTGGTCACAATTGCCACTTTGCATGTGAGATAGTTTTCCAGAGGTTGTACCTGGACCTCTTGTATTTTACTTGGTCACCAGTATTGAACACCACTGACCTGGCTGTCAGCAGTTTGCAGATCTCTTGGTTCATCCAGGGCTTCAGGTTGGAGAAGACTCTGACTGTCTGTTCCAGGACACAGTGAGGCTGGCAGAATGGGCAAACAGGAGGCAGATGGAATTTAACACAGAGAAGTGAGAAGTGAAACACTTTGGCAGAACAAACAAGGAGAGACACAGTGGGCCCACTGGCACAGCGCTGAAGGGTGTGGGAACAGAGAGACCCGGGTGTACATGAACGTCAGTGTTTGGGAGTGGCCGGGCATGGTGGCAGAGCGGTTGGTGAAGTGTTTGTGATCCTGGGATTTGGAGAGAGAGGCACAGAGAACAGACACAAGGAGGTGGCGTAGAACCTGGACAAACACTGGCTCGGACACAACTGGGGGACTGCGTCAATTTCTGGTCATCACACTTCAGGAAGGATGTGAGGGTCCCAGAAAGGGGCAGAAACAATCTACTGGAATGGCTCTGGGGATGAGGGGTCCCATCCTTAGGGTTAGACTGGAGAAGCTGGGCTTGTTCCCCCTGGAGTAAAGGAGGTTGAGGGGAGACATTGTGGAGATGGAAAATGTCATGAGGGGTTCAGATGGGGTTATGGGGGCTAATGTTCCTATTGGTGAAGAGGTCAAGGATTGGGGACACTGAATTAGCATTTTGTGCTAAAGGTACGGCGGGGGGGGGGGAGGTGGTTGTGAGGAAAATCTCTTCACCCAGAGAGCAGTGATGATCTGGGACTCAGTGTTTGCAGGGAGTGGAAAAGGGGTCAGTTAAGGCCTCAAAAGAGAATTGGATTGGCACTGGAGGGAATTATCTGTAGGAGGTGGGAAAGGAGCAGGGGAAATAAGATGGGTGGGAGAGTCCACAGAGAGCAGGCAAATAGCTTTAGAATACAGACCATAGAACTGTACAGCACAGGAACCGCTCTTTGGCCTACAATGCTGTGCCAAACCAATTAAATTAGTAATCAAATGGCCAACAAAATTAATCTCCTTTCCCTACGCAATGTCCATATCATTTTCCTCACATATCTAATGTTTCTGCTTCTATCACCACCACAGGCAGTGCATTTAGACCATGTACTGATCCATCACCCTTACCCATAATACTCCTCGCATTAGCATACCCTCATCGAACTATCTGACTGATCATATCTAGTACTTTGCTCCTGTCTGTTTTTACTGGCCCTAACATCTACCTTCCTCTTCATCCCTCCACTTTCTAACCTGGTGCTCTGGCTCCTGTCCCCCTGCCAAACTAGTTTAAAACTCCCAAGTAGCACTAGTGAACCTCCTGGCCAGGATATTTCCCCCCCCCCCCCACCCCCCGCCAGTTAGATGCAACCTGTCCTGCGTGTACAGGCCACCACTGCCACAGAAGACGTTTTGACGTTTCAATGATCCAAGAACCTGAAACCCTGCCCACCGCACCACTTCCTCAGCTACTCATTCATCTGTACTACCATCCTATTCCTACCCTGTCTAGCCTGTGGCAACGGGAATAATCCAGAGATCACTGCCTCTTTCCTAACTCCCTATTCTCACTGTGCAGGACCTCTTCCCCCTTTCTGCCAGTGTGCACCATGACCTTTAAGTGCTTATCATCTTCCTTGAGAATATTCTGCAGCCGTTCCGAGACCTCCTGGACCTTAGCACCTGGAAAGCAACACACCAGCTGAGGTTGGGCGCACTTCCTGCAGATGTAGTCATCAGTGAGACCATTAGGTACCCTGCAATCCCACGTCTTTCAGGACGAGCTTTCCACTGCCTGGACTTGTTATACCTTTGGCTCTAACTTCTTAGGCTCAAAGTTCTACAATCAATTAAATGATTCCAAAGGACTCAGCACCCTGAGCCTCCGTATGTTCTCGCCAAAGCCCGTTGAGCCAAAGCCTCCCCACTCTAACCCTGGCCCACTTCAACAATGACCGCAACCACAAATGGCCTTCTCTGGTGCTGTACAAGTTCTATGATTCTACAAATTCATTGGATGTCTAAGTTTTTGCTTCTTTTTTCTCTTAGAATCTCTCAGTCTGTCCTGAGGAAGAATCTGTGATTATGTCTTCATTTGTGAGCAACTTGACATCTCTGGATATCAGACAAGGTAATGATAGAATTTGGTGAAAAAAAAACAGATCTCCTCGCCATGTGATGCTTTGATTCTGTCTAATCTAATCTGAGCCATGTGATTCTATCTAATTTAATCTGAAGCACATGGAGGAATGATTTTGCAGGGAACATTACTGTCCAGTTTATGGAGTAATCTCCCATTCAAAGACACTGCTCCATATCAAACACTGACCCATTGCAGAGAAGCAAAGACAAAGAGACCATAGGTGATTGAATCTGGAACAAGAGTTTCCACTCTGCTCCCAAATCCAACTGGACCATCTCTGACACTTTTCTTTCCTTCCTACATCTCTCCATCTCCATTCAGGACACCGACTTGCATTGATATCTTCTAGAAACCCACTGACTCTCACAGTTACTTCAACAACACCTCCTTTCACCCTATCTGTAGTAAGGACACCACCCATTTTACTCAGTTTATCTGTCTCCGACTTCTGAGAGGTCCTCCTTCTTCCAGACATGTGGCTTCCCTTCTGCTGTGGTTGACGGAGCCTTCTCTTGCTTTTCCTCCCATCCCTCAGTGCTCTCCCCACACCTTCACCCAGGCAGGACAGAGGTGGAGTTCCCTTCACCTTACCAGCCGTCCATATGAGGCAAAGGTTTACGTATCTCTCCTTCAACCTGGTCTACTGAACTTGGTACTCTCGATGTAGACTAAATGCAGACTAGCAGAGCACCTGTGCTGTGATTTCCCGGTGCATGCTGCTTCAATTCTCCTTCCCATTCCCACGCTCACCTCTGCTTCCTCCATTGCCAAAAACGAGAACAACTCCTCATCTTCCGCCTGGTCAGTTGACAACCCAGTGGTGTGAACGTTGTCCCAATGCTCTCCTTTCACTAACATTGGTCGGTCCACTGAGCTTTCTTCTCCCTTTGTTAACCGTTCCCAACTCCTCCTCAGCCTCCTTCGACCCTCATCCCACCCGCCCACCAAAGTTCCCTCTAATTTGTAATGACCAGTGTGCACAAAAATCTTGTGCTGTGGAATCTTTTGCCCAGTGAGAACAAGATGAGCGCACTGAATAGTTTCTTCAATAAAAACAGCATAAATAAGCCAGGTCTAAAATCTGCAGACAAATCATCGCAAACTCCGCGTTGTCAACACAGTCCGCATCAGAAACCGGAAAAGGAAATGTGATTGTGTACGATCGTGAAATATACTTAACATGCCAACGAGGTAGAGGGCGACAACCTTTTGTGCACCAGTAGCAAAAGATGTGTGCGCGTACACTTTAGAGGGAACATTGCCTTGCCCTCACCCCTTTCATCCTCTTCCTGCTCAGTCCTGCAAGAGGGCCCTGACATGAAATGATGACGTGTATCCTTTCCTCCGCACATGCTGCCTGGCCCGCTGAGTTCTTCCCAGCGTTCTGCTGGTCGTATTGACCCATTCTATCTCTGCTCGATCTCCAACATATCAAGTATTGACTCTTGTCCATCGCGGCTTGCACCTTGTGGTGTAGCTGCTTGTATGTACGTGAACTGAAACTCGTTCTGCAACATCGGGGGGTTAACAGTGGCGCATTTTTATTTTCATTACAGTTGACTCTGACGAGCAATTTAACTTCCAAGGTCTGAGACTGGATTGGTTTCGACTCCAGGTAATTAGATTTTTTTAATTTGACAAGCAAACAGCTGTAACCTTTGAAAACTTAATAGGCACGGTCACGTATTGTTATGTATTAAGGTAGATTGGTTTAATATCATGTCATTGTATAATATCATTGACGCAGGGATTTTTGTCCACATAATAACGTAACTTCATGATAGAAGGAGGTATCGAAGCCCCAAGACATTGTTTCATCTGGGGAAAATGTGAGTCGCCCAATGATGGGGCGATAGAGTGGGTGTGATGGATCACAGGGTTGTAATGGGTGTGTGTACAGGAAGAAGCTGGAGGTCCATGAGCCAGTCCTCATTAGGGGATTGGAGGTGGAGAGGGGCAGTAACTTTAAATTCCTTGCTGTTGTCATTTTGGAGGATCCATCCTGGGACCAGCACGTAACTGCCATCGGTGTCCCTTGACAACTCCGGCCAGTCTTGGCCTTCACTCTCACAGGAACATGCAGACCCTGAGCTCCCCTTGTCACATTTTTAAAAGCCTCTCACTTGCCACATATCCCTTTACCTGCTAAAAGCCTTTTTCAATCAAGCTCTGCAGCTTCTTGACTAATGCCTTCGAAATCAGCCTGTTCTCAATTTAGGATTTTAACCTGTGTGCCATTCTATCATTTTCCATAACTGACTTAGAACGAAAAGAAAACTAAGCTGATCCCAAAAGGCTCTCCCACTGACACTTCTCTCACTTGTCCAGCCTCGTTTCCCAATAGGAGGTCCAGTGTTGCCCACCCCCTTTGGTTTTCTTGGGTTTATTGGGTTGATTCCTCAACCTGATGGTGGTGGGGTGGGGGGGGGAGGCTGTTGTTGAACCTTGAGGTGTGGGTCTACTGACTACTGGGGAGGAGCAATCCCATCAAAATAACCTCCACTTTGGTCAGCTGAAGGCCCCGTTTCTGTGCTGTCTAAATCTATGACTCTAGGGCTCCATCCCAGGCAATATCCTGGGTGAATCTCCTCTGTACCTTCTCCAGTGCAGTCACATCCTTCTTACAGTGTGGCAACAGTACTCCAGCTGTGGTCTGACCAGTGTTGTACCATAACCTCCCTGCTCTTACATTCTGTGCCCCAGACAATGAAGTCAGTGATCCCATACACCTCCTTCATCGCCTCAGCAGCCTGTGTTGCCACCATGAGGGAGCCTTGGACTTGCACACCCAGGTTCCACTGTTGCTCAGGACTCGCTGGGGCCCTGCCATTCATGATGTGTGCCCTACCTTTATTTGACTTCCCAAAATAGATCACCCTACACCTTGAGCATCAAATTCCATCTGCCATTGCTCTGCCCAACTTACCAGCTGACCAATAACGTTTTGCAATATAAGAGTATCATCCTCGCTGTTTCTCAAGAAATCTGCAGCGTAATAATCGTGCTTCCTACGTCCGACCTCTTTGGTCAAGAAAGCACAGCAATGTCTCCACTTCCTGAAGAGATTGACGCGAGCGAGGCTGCCCCACCACCCCCATTCTAACCAATTTTTACAGGAGCACCATTGAGTGTCCTGACCAGCTGCATCACTGTTTGGTATGAGAATTGAAACACATCTGACCACAAGTCCCTACAAAGTATTGCGAGCCCTGCTGAGGGGAACATCGGGCTCTCTCTTCTACCCGTTGGAGATATTTATCAGGTGTGTTTCATCCACAGGGCCCTTAGCAATGTCAATGAGCCTTCCCATCCATCTAACTTTATTATGTGTACGGGAGAATGACAGTAAACTTGAACTTGAACAAATTGTTAAAGAGAAAGTGGTAATATGAGTAGGCAGGATGGGAGGGGAAGTGTACATTGGCTGGGGCATTCCAAACCAAACCAGGAGCTGTGTAAAACCCTGTTGGCCTGTGTCTACTTTTCCCTGTCCCTGGTTTACCTTGTCCTTGATGTCCAAATAAATACCTGACTATTATCCTTCAGCTTTGTGCCTCCAAATTTCAATTTACACACTCCCTCCCCCACACTCACTTCACCCTTTGCACTCCCTACAATTCCCCCACACACCTACAAACTTCCACACTCCCAACACTCTCTGCCCCACAAACTCGACGCGCTCCCTGCACTCTATCACGCTCCCAATATTCCCCACGCATCCCTGCACACTTGCTACACTCTCCACGCCACAATCTCGAAACTCCCCGCATACACTCCCTGCACTCACACACCAACTCTCTACACTCGTCCAAGCTCCCATCACCTCCTCTTTTATGACAGTGCACTCTTGAATGTCCACATCACCCCTCCCTGGAACAAAATGCCCTTCCCCTCAGAGTAGACAGATAAGAAATATTTACTTAAGTTCTCCCCCATACACAGATTGCCCCTTCGGTCCCTAATAGGCCCCTGTCTTTCCCTGGTTACCCTCTTGTGCCTAATACACTTCAAGGTATATTTATTGTCAAAGTATGATGCAGTATACAACTCTGAGATTCATCTTCTCCGACAGCCACAAAACAAAGAAAATCATGGCAGCCGTTAAAAGAAAAATATCAACCCCCTCACACGCAAAAAAAAGAAATCGCGCAAACAGCAACAACATTAACCCCCTTCCCCATGCGCAAAAAACACAAATCATGCAGATGGCAACAAGAGCATCAAACCCCAAACCCCACCCCGCACAAAAAAGCAAACAAATCACGCAAACAGCAACAAAAGCATCAAACCCCAAACCCCACCCCGCGCAAAACAAAACAACCGCATCGCGCGAACAGCAACAAGAAAGAACAGGCGAAAACACAAAACTGATGGAGTCCAAGAGAACCACAGTCCAATCCATAAATCGCAGATCCAGATCTTCAGTATCATCCTCCGACAGCACCGAGGGAGAGAGAGACCACTCACCCACTCTCCCGGACGCAGGGGCCTTCCCTTGGGAGCAGGAAGCGACAGATCCATCACACGCAGGCACCCTCCGCCGGCAGCAACGAGCGAGAGGCCAACAGACGACACCGAACCCTTGCTGGATTTCTCCACTTGAATAACGCCTTATGATTTTCCTGAATCTTTTCCACCAACATTAATTCATGGCCTCTCTTGATCTTCCTCAAGAATTTTAAAGTACCCTCTCAATATACCTGTATTCTATGCTCTTGGAGACTGCAGACGCTGGAATGTCGAGTAACACTCAAACTGCTGGAGGAGCTCAGTAGGTTGGCTGTTGTTCCTCCATTTTCAGTTCTCCGCTCTTTCATGTGTTTCTGATCTTCTTCTATGATAATTATCAAACCCTCAGTAAAACAGAAATCCACAGTTCCCCGGATACACTGTTCCACATCCTTCACTCTCTGGGGAACACATTTCTCCTGAACTCTCACCATTTCACTTTTGAATGACTCCCACGTGTGGGATGCAAATTTACCTCTGAGTAGCTGGTTCCAGTGTACGTTTTGCCGGTGCTGGTTAATAATATTGAGATGGCCTTCCTCCAGCTCATCCTTCAATGTCCAGACCATCTTTATCCCTTTCCCTAACTACTTTGAACCTGACTGAGTTATGGTCACTGTACTCAAAGTGCTCCCCCACTGACCCCACAACCACTTGCCCATATTTGCTCCCCAAGATAAGGTCCAGTACTGCCCCTCCTCTTGTTGGACTGTCTACCTAATGGCACCAAAAGCTCTCTGGATGGACCAACAATTCCATCCTTTTACACTTGGGCATTTAATGTGGGAGCATTGAGACCCCACCACTATAACCATATTCCTCTTATAGTTCTCTGTGATTTGTCTATGGATCTCCACCTCTATCTCCCACTGACTGTTGGGTGGCCTGGAGTGTAATCCCAACAAAGTGATCCCACTTTGTTATTGACACAAGAGATTCTGCAGATGCTGGAAATCTTGATCAACACCTGCAAAATGCTGGAGAAACTCAACAAGTCTAGCAGCATCTACTGAGGGGAATAAACAGTTGACGTTTCGGGCCAAGACCCTTCATCAAGACTTCCTCCAGCAATTTGTGTGTGTTATTTAATTTCTCTGCCATTTCCTCATTCACCAGTGTAGTTTCTCCTGCCTCAGACTGTAAGAGACCATATTAATCCTTTCTCCTTAAATATTTAACTGAGAGAAACGGACAGGCAACATTGGGCCGAGACTCATCATTAGGACTGGCTTTCAGGTTTATTTTCCCTCCGTAGATGCTGCCTGACCTGCTGCGTTCCTCCAGTGTTTTGTGTGTGTTGCCCTTTTTTATTACTATGCTCTGTTTGCTCTGATTTGAGACATTCTCCCTCATTACTGTATCACGTCAATTGATGGTTCTATTTCAGGCTTATACAAGTATTGCGAAAACACCTTTGGTTCTGCGAGAAAACCTGAACCTTGCATCCCTGATGAACAGGATAGCTTTCCACACTCGGATGCTGGACGGTTTGGACGGCTTGCTGCAGGAGACTGCAGACATCATTCCATTATGGTGTGTGTCAAAATCACAGCTCAGCTTCAGCTTTCTCACTTTTGTTAGTCCCTAGCAGGAGAGCAGGCAGCGGCATTATTCTTCCTTTTATCTTGAAAGATAAAAGCATCACGGTTGCATCATGGTCTGGTATGGAAACACAAATGCCCAAGAATGGCAAAGTCTTCAGGAAGTAGAGGACACAGCCCGGTCCATCACGGGCAAACCCCTCCCTAGCACTGAGCACAATTACGAGGAGCGCTGCCACAAGAAGGCAGCATCCATCATCAGCAACCCCCACCATCCAGGCCACGCTCTCTTCTCACTGCTGCCATCGGGAAGGAGATAGGGGATCCTTAGGTCCCAGACCACCAGGTTCAGGAACAGTTATTATCCCTCAACCATCAGGCTCCTGAACCAAAGTGGATATCTTCATTCACCTCAACACTGAACTGATTCCACAACCTATGGACGCACTTTCAAGGACTCTACAACTCATGTTCTCAGTGTTATTTATTTATTTGTTTGTTTAGCACAGTTTTTCTTCTTTTGCACATTGGTAGTTAGTTGGTTTTATAGTATATGGTGTACATACTGTACTTTGAACTTGAAGAGCCAGGAACAGGGAATATCCCTCCAGCCCTCGAGGCTGCGGCACCATCCCCCAGACCACGACTGACTTCCACCCCAAATCCATTGCTCTAGCTCTTCCCACATCCCTCGATTTCCTCCTCAGCCAGAGGTCCATCCTTCTCTGTTGTGAATGAACCCAGTGACAGTGACTGCACCAGGCTCTCCAGCCTCTGCAGAGGTTTGTCCCCATCTCAGTCCAGGGACGAAACATCTCATGTTCTCAGTATTGTTTATTTATTGTATCTGCACAGTTTGTCTCCTCTTGCACATTTGTTATTTATCAGTCTTTGTGTGTAGTTTGTCATTGATTCTATTGTATTTCTTTGTTTTACTGTGAATGCCTGCAAGAAAATGAATCTCAGGGTAGGCATGGTGACATCATGTACTTTGATCATATATTTACTTTGAACTTTGAACTTTCATGCTTGACACCTTATTCAGAGTGTGCACCCCCTGGTCCTAGACTCCTCAGTTCCCATTCCCCACAGTGTGTGGCAGTACAAAGTTCAGACTTCTTTTCCCTGTTCTGCAGAGAAAGGAACGGGTAGAGACCTGTGTGCTTTGATGCAGGTTACAAG
Source organism: Mobula hypostoma (assembly GCF_963921235.1). Taxonomy (NCBI): domain Eukaryota; kingdom Metazoa; phylum Chordata; class Chondrichthyes; order Myliobatiformes; family Myliobatidae; genus Mobula; species Mobula hypostoma. The sequence goes on from NC_086128.1 coordinate 25,809,235, forward strand.
GCTTGAGGTAGATGTGATTCCACAAAGAAAAAATTGGAAACTCTCACTCCATGGAGCTGATGATTTCCAGGTAGTGTTTGATAACAGAGTGAGAGCAAAATAGGAGAGAACGTGTCCACGACCCTCTGGACAGTCCGCACGAAAGTGTGACGAAGAGCATCGTGTGGTTACTCGGTGAGCAAAGCAAGACTAAGAGCTTCCTCTGGAGTTTGCAGCCGTGATCACAGCTTCACGTTCACTGAATCATGAATTGTACTCCGCTTCCACACCTACCCAAACCCTGCCACTTTGTACCCCATTCCACATCCAAAGCTGCTCTTTAGAACCATTTTTCTGCTCTGCCTCTTTCTCCTTTCCACAAAAGTGCACATTCACACATGGAATCACTTCACGCTGTAGGGGCCGAACTACTTGTTCGATTAACAGTGTCTCTTTTCTGTGGCAGCTTCTACCCAACTTTGTTTGAAAAGATGTTTTCACAAAGTGCAGAGGATCCCACACAGCTGCAATACTTGATTGCTTTTCCGATGGTTTGCGCCCACTTCTCCAGCTGTATCCATGACATGTGCCCTGAGGAGGTAAGTCACCCGAGTATCGTCTGGACATGGCTTTTCTGAGGTGAAATGCCAAGAATTGGGAGCGTAAATTGGGGAAATGCACAATGGAAACGTGGAGGTTGTTTAGGGAGCACTTCCATGGGATTCTGGATGGGTTTGTCCCATCAAGGCAGGGAAAGGATAGCCGGGTAAAGGAACCATGGTTGACAAGAGATATGGAACATCTAGTCAAGAGGAAGAAAGAAGCATAAAGTCATAGTCAGAGAGCACTACAGCATAGAAATAGGCCCTTCTTCCCATCTAGTCCATGCTGAACTGTTATTATACTTAGTGTCATAGACCTGCACGTGGTCCATAGCCCTCCCTGGAAACAGCAAATCACCCATTTCCGTTCCTTGCCATGATGTGAGATGTGTGAGCAATCACGTCAAAGGTCCCTCAGGTCCAGCCCACTCATCATCCACTCAGAGACAGGCAATGCACCACTGTTAGCCTGCAGATATCACCTTCATTCACATCACACAGGGCTGCAGTACAAGTTACTTGACTGGGGTCAAAAGAGGCATGAAAATACAGTATAATTAGAAATTGGTTTATTATCATCAGATGTACCAAAATACTCAAAAACAGTCACTTCCCTGAAGCCGTCAGGCTGATCAACACCTCCAGCCATTAACCCAGCCCACCACCACAGAACACATCAGCAAGCATCACTTCATGTACATACAATCAGTCTATGTACAAAACAGTTACTTGTACATTGTGTTTTATAGGAATGCTCTTATATTGATATTTATTGTGTTTTTTTTGTTTTTTTATTGGTTTCTTTATGCTTATTGTGTTTTTTATGCTGCATCGGATCCAGCGTAACAATCATTCTGTTCTCCTTTACACTCGTGCACTGAAGAACAGCAATAAACAATCTTGAATTGTCAATCCATTGGAAAGTAAAACTCAAAATAAGAAAGGTGCATTCACTCTGATGGGGTTATGTAACAGACTCACCACCCCCCAATAGCCACAGGGACATTGAAGAACAGATGTGCAGGTAAATTAAGGAAAGGTATAAAAACAACACGGCTGTTGCCATGGTGCCTTCCATTTCCCCAATATAGACTAGGATCTCCTTATAATGCATGAGGTTTAGACAAGGCAGAATTTGTTAAGTACATCCAGGAGAGTATTTAAAGGAAGCGTTGAGGAAATAGAGAATCTACAGAAGGACTTAGATTAGGAGAATGGGCAAAGAAGTGGCAGATGGACTTTAGTGTAGGGAAGTGTATGGCCATGCACTTTGGTAGAAAGAAAAAGGAATAAACTATTTTCTAAATAGGGAGAAAATTCAGAAATCAGAGGTGCAAAGGGACTTGGGAGTCCTCGTGCCGGATTCCCTAAAGGTTAACTTGCAGGTTGTGTCAGAGGTGAGGAAGGCAAATGCAGTGTTAGCATTCACTTCAAGAGGACTAGAATATAAAAGCAAGGATGTAATGCTGAGGCTTTATAAGGCATTGGTCGGACCGTACCTGGAGTATTGTGAGCTGTTTTGGACCCCTTAGCTAGGAAAAGATGTACCAACATTGGAGAGGGTGCAGAAGAGGTTCATGAGAATGATTCAGGGAATGAAAGGGTGAGGAGCATTTGATGGCTCTGTGCCTGCACTCGCTGGAGTTAAGAAGAATGAGGGAGGATCTCATTGAAATCTATGGAATATTGAAAGGCCTAGATAGACTGGACGCAGTGAAGATGTTTACTATAGTGGTTGAGACTAGGACCAGAGGGCACAGCCTCAAAACAGAGGGTCATCCATTTAGAATGGAGATGAGGAGGAATTTCTTTAGCCAGAGGGTGGCGAATTTGTGGAATTCATTGCCACAGACGGCTGTGGAGTCCAAGCCATTAGGTATATTTAAGGCAAAAGTTGATAAGTTCTTGATTAGTCAGAGCATCAAAGATTATGAGGAGAAGGCAAGAGAATGGGGTTGAGAGGGATAATAAATCAGCCACGATGGAATGGCAGAGCAGACTTAATGGGCCAAATGGCCTAATTCTGCTCCTATGTCTTATAATCTTGTAGTCCAATGAGAGAAGGGGCCACAAGGGAACTGATGCTGTGTGATGAACCTGGCCAGGTGACTGACCTTTCAGTGTGAGAACAGTAATCACAACTCCCCAAGTTTTCACATAGCTTAGATGTGGAGGATGTGGGTGAGGTTCTAAATGAGTACTTTGTACTAGTATTTACCAAGGAGAAGGACATGGAGATAGGGAGTTCAGTGTGGAGCATTTTCAGATAAAGAAGGAGGTAGTTTTGGGTCTCTTGGCAAACATTAACGTGGATAAGTCCCCGGGGCCTGCTGGGATATACCCCAGGTTATTGAGAGGGGCAAGTGAGGAGATCTCTGGGACCTTGACCAACATCTTTGTGTCTTCTCTGGCCACAGGTGAGGTCCCAGAGGATTGGCTGTTAGCTATTGTTGTTCTGTTGATTAAGAAAGGAAATAGGGACATTCCTCGAAAGTATCGACCAGGTAGTTTCATGTCAATGCTAAGAAATCTAATGGAGGGGATTGTTAGGGATAGGATTTATGAACATTTAGCAAACCATGGCCTAATTGCAAGTCTTTTTTCACATACACAGAGGGATGGGTGCAGAGAAAGGGGGATATGAAGATTGTGTAAGCAAAAGGGATTACTTCAGTCAGGCATTTAATTACCAGTTTAACTAGTTCCGTCACAACATTGGGGGTCGAAGGACCTGTTGCTGTGCTGCACTGCGCCGTGTTCACGACACTGGGAGATTAAGATGGAAGATAGGATTGCCTGAATTGGACTGACGGCAGGAACCACTCAGTGCTGTTGTTGGCTGAGCCCTGCCTTCATGTGGTAACTGATGGAAGTGTTGTCTATTTCTGTGCAGTACCTTGTCCTCCAAAACCGAAGTGTAAAGCTTTGTGCCAATTTTCTGGATGAAATCACCAAACAAGCCAGCATCTGTATTATTGAGCTCTGCCAGGAGCAACGCAATCTCAGCGAGAAGGTGAGTAACGTTGTGAATGGAGCGCCTCCTGCTCAGGAACTGGAACTCTACTGTTGTACTGACGTACAGCTTCTTGGGCTTTTGTCTCTGCAGCTCTTGCCCAAGTACACAGCGCAGACCATCAGCAAAGCTGTCAACAAGAAGCGAAAGAAGCCTGCCAGCAAGAAGGTTGAGCCCAGTCGCGAGAAGCCGGGCATCGAGAGCCAGCGTAAGGACAGACTCGTCGTCACCAAGTAGGTGAAGTGAACGGAGCACTGAGGACGTGTGACTGATGCAAGCAATCCGTTTACATACACTCAGTGGCCACCTGTGCACTGCTCATTAATGCGAATATCCAATCAGCCAATCATGTGGCAGCAACTCAAAGCATGCAGACATGGCCAAGAGGTCCAGTTGTTGTTCAGACTAAATATCAGAATGGGGAAGTAATGTGATCTAAGTGACTTTAACTGTGGAATGATTGTTGGTGACAGGTTGGTAGTTTGAGTATCTCAGAAACTGCTGATCTTCTGGGATTTTCACAACACTCCAGAGTTTACAGAGAATAGAGAGGAAAAACAACAAAAAAAATCCGGTGAGCGGCAGTTCTGTGGGTGAAAGCGCCTTGTTACTGACAGAGGTCAGAGGAGAATGGCCAGATTGGTTCAAGCTGACAGGAAGGTGACAGTAACTCAAATAACCAGACGTTACAACAGGGGTGTGCAAAAGAGCATCTCTGAACGCACAACACATTGAACCTTGAAGTGGATGGGCTACAGCAGCAAAAGACCGGGAACATACAGAAATACACTCAGTGGCCACTTTATTAGACACAGGAGGTCCCTGCTAAAGTGTCCACTGAGCGTAGATCAGCAATGACCCACGGTGAAACCATGGCACAAGTTGTTTCGGGCACAGGGCCACACGTGAAGCATGAGACCATCACCGGGCAGTTACCAGGTGCACTTCCCGGTTGCAGAAGGTGGCGATGCATCAAACGACGGGCACAAATTCCCAGTTTAGTCTGCGGTATCGTCATCTAAGCATATTGGTGTCAGAGGGAGCTTGAGGTCTTAGCTGACATGCGGAATCTACGCAAACTTCTGAGGAAGTAGTGGCAGAGTTGTGCCTTCTTTGTGATAGCACTGAAATGCTGGTCCCAGGACAGATCCTCTGATATGGTAATACCAAGGGAATTCAAAGCTTCTGGCCCTCTCCACCTCTGATCCCCTGATGAGGAGTAGGTCATGGAAGGAGGTGGAGGCTTTGGAGAGGTTCACCAGGATCTTGTCCGGATTAGAAGGTGCAAGATACAAGGAAAGGCTGGACAAGCTTGGGTTGCTTCCTTTGGAGTGTTGGAGGCTGAGGAGAGATCTGATCGGTTATAAGATTATGAGAGGCGTAGGTAGGCTAGACTGTCAAAACTGTCTAATACTGGAGGTCACGCATTTAAGGTGAGAGGGGTGAATTCTAAAGAGAGGTGTGGGACAATTTTTTTCCCCAGTGTGATAGGTGCTTGGAACAGGGGTGGTGGTGGAAGTAGACATGATAGTGAAGTTTAATATACTTTAGATAAACACGTGGATGTGCAGGGAGTGGAGGGATATGGATCACGTGTAGGCAGAAGAGATTAGTTTAATATAATACCATGGTCGACACAGACATTGTGGGCCAAAGGGCCTGTTCTGTACCGTGCAGTGTACCAAGAACATCAAGGCATCAGTGATAACGTGGCAAAGTGACTACATTAGAGTCAAAAACGTCAGAAATACAACAGAAGAATTCATGTGGAAATAAGCCACACAGCTCAAATGGGATTGTGCTGCAGATATTTCAGTGGCAGTGGAAACTGTTGGCGGGAACTCTGGTCATGGACAGAGTCACAGTGTGGGATGGACTGTTTCACCGTCAGGTGGGCAAGGCGGTGAGGGATGGGGAAAACACGGATGCCACCAAGGGAGGGAGGGGCACCGTCAACTTGGCATCTGCACCTGGGCCACAAATCAAGATGGTTCTGGTAACATTTGTCACAGCAGGGTTCCTGCTCTTTTGTTTTTTTTTTAGTTTTGTATATAAGCATGTCTTTCAGTTTTAATTCCTGAAATATTTAGTTATTGATCATATCATATACCCATGTTAACAAAGATTTGGTAAGCTAAATTTAGATACTCTTATTGTAAAAGGTTACTTATTTTGAGTGACGGGGCGAAATTAGACAGATTCTTCAGCTATGAATCAGTCTATCCATCTGAGTCTGATGTGGATTGACCCTAGCATTCCGTGTTATTCTGTATTGGTATTGGCACCTTCATCTGATTGCTGAGCCAACCTGTACACTCGGGATCCAGGCAAACAGAGCTTTGGAAAAATTTCATGCAACACCATAAAAAAAACACCATAACATATTTAAGATACTTAGAAATTCGATGGGAGTTTGATTTGGAAAAGTAACATCAAATCTGTTTGTGTTTCAGCATGGATAAACATCACCTTACCCTCACTGAGTACTGCAAGACCATCAACCATGTGCGACAGCTGATTGTCTTCGACCACATCATACTACCTGTGGAATACCTCACCAGTCAACTGGAACTGCGGCTCACCAAGTAATGTCCAAGGCTGAGCACATTCTGCGGCTTTGTTACTCTTGCTTAAATTTGGGAGTTAGCAGCAGGCTGGGTAGATTCACTTCTGAGTAAAGAAGGCTAAGAGTAGACCTGAATGAAGCTGATAAGTTATCTTGGGATCAAATATCAGTTGATATTTGCCTGCCTTATTCTCTGCATATGGCTAGACATCTGCAGAGGGCCTTCCAAAGGGCTTTCAGATGCTTGACTTTGGAAATTTGTCCTCCGATCCATCACACTGAGCACACAATGCAGCATCTGTTTTGTACAGGTTTATTCAGCACAGAAACAGACCCTTCAGCCCGACTGTTCCATGCCAACCAATATCCCCATTTAAGATAATCCCATTTCCCAGACTTTGGCCCATATTCTTCTGAACCTTTCCTATCCATGTACTTGTCCAGGTGTCTTTTAAATGTTCCAACCACTTCCTCTGTCAGCTTGGTCCATACACAGACCACCCTCTGGGTGAAGAAGTTGCCCCTCAGGTCCCTATTAAACCTCTTCCCTCTTATCTTGAACTTGTGCCATCTACTTCCTGATTCCCCAACCAGGGGTAAAACACTTTCCTCACCAAAAGCTTTCCTCACCACCCTGTCCACCCTTGCAAGGTGTCAGGCCCTGATGGTGTACCTGGTAGGGCTGTGAAAACCTGTGCCAACCAACTAGCTGGAGTGTTCAAGAACACCTTCAATCTCTCAGTTCTGCATTCAGAGGTTCCCTCCCATTTCAAAAGGATGACAATCATACCAGTGCCCAAGAAGAACAGGGCGAGCTGCCTCAATGATTGTCACCCAGTGGCACTCACATCTACTGTGATGAAGTGCTTTGAGGTTGGTCATGGCTAGAATCAACTCCTGCCTAAGCAGAGACCTGGACCCTCTGCATTTAGGTCTACAGCGGATTCAATCCCACTGGCTCTCCCCTCAGCCTTGGGTCACCTGGGCAATAGTAATCCCTACATCAGGCCGCTGTTTATTGACTGCAGCTCAGCGTTCAACACCATCATCCCATCAGTACCAACCAACAAGCTCCAAACCCTGGGCCTCTGTACCTCCCTCTGCAACTGGATCCTTGGCATCCCCTCGGGAGACCACAGTCTGTGTGGATGAGAAATTACATCTCCTCTTCGCTGACAATCAACACCGGCACATTTCAAGGACGTGTGCTTATCCCACTGTTCTACTCTCTCTATAAATCTCCCACACCTATAACTGTGCGGCTAGACAGAGCTCAAACGCCATCTATAAATTCGCTGATGACATGACTATTGTTGGCAGAATTTCAGATGGAGATGAGGAGGCGTACAGGAGTGAGATAGATCAGCTGGTTGAGTGTCTCACAACAACAACCTCACACTCAATGTGAGTCAGATCAAGGAACTGATTGTGGACTTCAGGAAGGGGAAATCAAGGGAACACACACCAGTCCTCATCGAGGGGTCAGAATTGGAGAGGATGAGCAGTTTCAAGTTCCTGGGTGTCAACATCTCTGAAGATCTACATATGAAGAAGGCATGCCAGTGGCTACATTTCTTTGGGAGTTTGAGGAGATTTGGTATGTCTCCGGAGATGTACAGTGGAGAGCATTCTGACTGGTTGCATCACAGCCTGGTGTGGAGGCTCCATTGCAGAGGATCAGAAAAATCTGCAGAGTGTTGTAGATTCCACCAGCTCCATCACGGACGCAACCTTCCCCGCCATCGAGGACACCTTCAAAAAACGATGCCTCCAGAAAACGGCATCCATCATTAAAGACCCCCACCGCCCTGGATGTACCTTCTTTCATTACTACCATGAGGGAGGAGGTACAGGAGCCTGAAGGCACACACTCAACTTTTTAGGAGTTTTTTCCCCTCCACCATCAGTTTTCTGAATGGTCCATGAACATTACCTCACTATTTTGCTCTGCTTTTGCACTAATTTTTTCATTGCTTATTGTAATTTATAGATTTTCATGTACTACACTGTACTGCTGCCATAAAACAACAAATTTCATGACAAATGTCAATGACAATAAACGTGATTCTATCAGAAATATAACTTCCCCCGCCACTCTTTCCGACCTGTACCCTGGAACATATAGCCCCCAATCCTATCCCTCCCTCAGCTATGTTTTGTAATAGCTATCAAACCCAATCCTATGTAGCTATCCATACTCCGAGTTCATCCACCTTTCCTGTCAGGCTGTTGCATTGAAATTGGTGCAGTTCAATCCGATGGGCATTCTGCACTCCCTGTTGTGCTCCTGTATGTCTTGCCTTGTTCTGAATTTCAGTCCTATTCATTTCAGTGGTTTATTTTCACTCTCAACCACATTCTCCTGTCTCACCCCCGTAACCTTTGGCACACTGATTAAACAAGAACCATGCAACCCCCACCTTAAATACACCCAGTGCAAAGCCAAATGTGGCGATGTTCCACTGATTCACCACCCTCTGGCTAAAGATGTTTTTCCTCATCTCCAGTCTAAATGGACACCCCTCTATTCTGAGGCTGTGCCCTCTGGTCCTGGACTCCCCCACTATAGGAAGCATCCTCTCCACACCTATTCTGTCTAGGCCTATCAATATTCAATAGGTTGCAGTGAGATCTCCCTCATTCTCCTAAACTCCAGTGAGTACAGGCCCAGAGCCATCAAAAACTCCTCATATGTTAACCCTTTCATTCCAGGGATGATTCTCGTGAACCTCCTCTAGACCCTTTCCAATGCCAGCACATCTTTTCTTAGATAAGGAGTCCAAAACAGCTCACACTACTCCAAATGTGGTCTGACCAAATAGGTTTCAATGAAATGTCTCTCCCCATCCTATTCTTCTAAACTCCAGTGACTATAGGCCCAGAGCCATCAAATGCTCCTCATACATTAACCTTTATATTCCCATGATGATTCTCGTGAACCTTCTCTGGACCCTCTCCAATGCCAATCCTTTCTTAGATTTGGGGCCCAAAACTGCTGACAATACTCTAAGTGTGGTCTGACCAATGCTTTATAAAGTCCCAGGATTACATCCTTGCTTTTGTATTCTAGTCCTCTCAAAAGGAATGCTAACATTGCATTTGCCATCTTCACCACCGACTCAACCTGCAAGTTAACCTTTAGGGAATCCTGCATGAGGACTTCCAAGTTCCTTAACACCTCTGATTTTAGAATTTCTCCCCATTTAGAAAATAGTCAATGCCTTTATTCCTTCTGCCAAAGTGCATGACCATATACTTCCCTGTATTATATTCTATCTGCCCCTTCTTTGCCCATTCTCCCAATCTGACTATGTCCTTCTGCAGACACCCTGCTTTCTCAACACTACCTGACCCTCCATCTATCTTCATATCATCTGCAAACTTGGCCACAAAGCCATCAATCCCTTCATCCAAATCCTAACATACAATGTGAAAAGAAGTGGGGAACACCACTAGTCACTGTCAGCCAACCAGAAAAGGCCCCCTTTATTCCCACTTTTTGTCTCCTGCCAGTCAGCCAATCTTCTATCCATGCTAGTATCTTCCCTGTAATACCATGGACTCTTATCTTCTTAAGCAGCCTCATGAGTGGCACCTTGTCAAAAGGCTTCTGAAAATCCAAGTAAACAACACCCACCAATTCCCCTTTGTCCATTCTGCTTGTTATTTCTTCAAAGAATTCCAACAGATTTGTCAGGCAAGATTGCCCCTTGAGGAAGCTTTTCTGACTTTGGCCTATTTTATCGTGTGCCTCCAAGTGCCCCCGAAACCTCATCCTTAATAATCGACTCCAACGTCTTCCCAACCACCAGGGTCAGGCTAACTGGCCTATAATTTCCTTTCTTTTGCCTCCTTCTCTTCTTAAAGAGTGGAGTAACATTTGCAATTTTCCAGTCCTCAGGAACCATTCCAGAATCTAGTGATTATTGAAAGATTATTACTAATGCTTCCACAATCTCTTCAGCCACCTCTTTCAGAACTCTGGGGTGTAGGTGATCTGGTCCAGGTGATTTATCTACCTTCAGACCTCTCAGCTTCCCAGGCACCTTCTCCCTAGTAATAGCAACTGCACTCACTTCTGTGTCCTGACACTCTCATATTTCTGACACACTGCTAGTGTCTTGCACAGAGAAGACTGACGCAAAATATTTATTCAGTTCCTCCACCATTTCTTTGTCCCCCTTTACTATCTTTCCAGCATCATTTTCCAGTGGTCCAATATCCACTCTCTATTATATATCTGAAAAAAACTTTTTGTTCCTCTTTTATATTATTGGCTAGCTTTCCTTTATATTTCATCTTTTCTCTTTATCCATTTTTAGTTGCCTTCTGTTGGTTCATAAAAGCTTCCCAATCCTTTACCTTCCCACTCATTTTTGCTATATTATATGCCCTCTCTTTTGCTTTTATGCTGTCTTTGACTTTCTTCATCTTTGGGATGTATCTTTCCTGCGCCTTCCAAATTTCCCCCAGAAACACCAACCATTGCTCTTCTGTTGTCATCCCTGCTAGTGTACCCTTCCAATCAACTTTGGCCAGCTCCCCTCTCATGCTTCTGTAATTACCTTTATTCCACTGTAATACAGAAACATTCAATTTTATCTTCTCTTTCTCAAACCGCACAGAGAATTCTATCACATTATGATCACTATCTCCTAAGGGTTCCTTTACCTTAAGCTTCCTAATCAAATTTGGGTCATTACATAACACCCGATCCAGAACTGCCATTCTCTTAGTAGGTTCAACCACAAGCTGCTCTAAAAACCCACCTTGTAGGCATTCTACAAATTCCCTCTGTTGGGAAACTGTACCTGGGAAATAATGAAGTCTTTATTCCCACAGGGGGCCTTCAGGAAGGAGAGTCTAGGAGAATCTCACTCTTCTGCCACAATGTTTTATACTTCTTCAACACAAAGATAACAATAAATGATTAAATACAAGAGATTCTGCAGATCATAAACACAAAAGAATTTGCAGATGCTGGAGATCCAAAGCAACACATGTGAAATGCTGGAGAACTCAGCAGGTCAGGCAGCATCTATGGAAATGAATAGATAGTTGACATTTCGGGCTGAGGCCCTACTTCAGGACTGAGAAGGAAGGGGGAAGATGTTAGAATAAAAAGTTGGGGGGGGTGGGTTCTGCAGATGCTGGAGATCTGGAGCAGGAAGGGGGAAGATGTCAGAATAAAAAGGTGGGGGAGTGGGTTCTGCAGATGCTGTGGAAGATGTCAGAATAAAAAGGTGGGGGGGTGGGTTCTGCAGATGCTGGAGATCTGGAGCAGGAAGGGGGAAGATGTCAGAATAAAAAGGTGGGGGGGTGGATTCTGCAGATGCTGGAGATCTGGAGCAACTCACAAAATACTGGAGGAAATCAGCAGGTCAGGCAGCATCTATGGGAAGGGATAAACAGTCATTGTTTTGGGCTGAGACCCTTCATCAGGACTCAATTAAACAACAAAATACAGTTTCAATTGCTATAATCACCTACTTTAACATTTTGAATGTAGTCAGGTAAATTTGCAGAATTACATATTTACAATGGTAGCACATCCCAACTAGCAGAACCCCTTTGAATAATCAACACTGGTGTCTGTTCTTAAAGCCATACACCCACAATAGCAAACATGAGGAATTCTGCAGATGCTGGAAATTCAAGCAACACACATCAAAGTTGCTGGTGAACGCAGCAGGCCAGGCAGCATCTCTAGGAAGAGGTACAGTCGACGTTTCGGGCCGAGACCCTTCGTCAGGACTCCTTTCGTTACAGTGTTGAGGATGGTCCCATGAACATACAACTAACCAGAAGGTTAACTGACAAACAGATCCATCCTGAGCTGTGTATTAAATTGCAGGGTTACACCTTAAACTATGTGCTAAGAGCAGAAACATTCATCAATTGTTATGTGTATTGCTTCAGATTGATGTCTTTTCAATGCTTTCAGGGCTATTGTGCGACTGACTGGTTACAACCAGCAAATGCAGGAGATTGTGAAGCCGTCTGAGGTGCTGTCCAGTGTCAAGGCTTTCATTACGTTCATACACTCTGTTGCCCATTACGTGAACGTTGACGTGACCAGGATTTGCAAGGATGTCCTGCTGCAGCAGTCTCAAGCCGTTGATGCCAATGGGGAAATAACCCTGACGACAGTGTACACCAATTGGTAGGTGAAGAGCTCACTGACACTGCATCAGAAGCAAAGTGCGGGACAGAGGGACAGATATGACCTGACCCCCCCCCCCCGCCCGCCCCACTAGTAGCTGCTGCCATTGTTCTCGGTGGCAGAGGTCACGGGATTGAGGGATGTAATTCAACCAGCCTAACTGCAATGTATTTTAGAGTTCAGAGACGGGCCATGTGCTGGTAGATGGAGGGAGTGTTTCAGGTGGTGGATGGGGTCCTGATTGAGCAGGCCGCTTGGTCCCAGATGGTGTCTTTCCCCTCTCGCCTTAAACTTGAGCCCTCAAGTTTCTAATACAGTGGATTCCATTTAATTGGGACACATCCGGACCAGTATGTTTTAGCCCAATAAGCAGCTGCCCCAATTAACCAAAGTTTCATGGAAATAGTTAAAAAGGTTTAAAAAAAAGACAAGCTACCATTTAACTGAGTAAAAAATTATGTATTTAAATGAAATACAGAACACTACCAATACTACTACAGCACTACAAAACTGTGTATTAGTTCCTAATAGTTATTGACAGAGGAATTTATCCAGTGTACACTGCCCCATTCTTTTGATTGACTGTAAACAAACAAAATCAGCACAGACCCAGTAATGAAATCGTTTCATTTTCACTCCCAGCTGTTTCTGCCATCTCCAAGCCTGAATGCTTGAAACTACAATGAGAAAAGCAGTTCTGAATTGTCTTAATGTTTATTTCTCACCAACTATCAGTGCCAAAAATCACTACTATCTTCTACATTCTCCCCGTGAAATGCATGGATTTCCTCCAAGTGCTCCAGTTTCCTCCCACAGTCCAAAGACACACTGGGTAGGTGAATTGGTCATTGTAAATTGTCCCGTGATTAGGATAGGGTTAATGGGGTTTGTCGGGGGTTGTTGAGGCGGTGTGACTCAAAGGGTCAAAAGGGCCGACTCCGTAGTGTATCACTAAATAAATAAAAAAAACAAACGCACACAACTGGCGCTGTTTAAAAACTGTTAACTCTAAGCACGGTGTAGTGTCTATAGGTCACGCAAATGACACTAGTTAGAAACGGTTCAACAGCAGTCTCCTGTTCCAATTATGCAACACAGTGTCCCAAATAAATAGAGGAAATCCCGGTATTTTCTTCATTAGTTTTCGTTCTTTAAGGGTTGTTCCAAATAAGCGGCTGCCACAATTAACCAATAGCCTAATTAACCAGAATCCACTGTACCTACTGTTACGACAAGGCTGCTCTGAGAATGGAGGAGTAACACCTCATATTCTGTCTGGGTAGCGTCCAACCTGAGAGCGCGAACATCGATTTCTCAAACTTCTGGTCATTTCTCAAACCCTTCCCCGTTATCCCTTTTCCATTACCCATTCTGGCTCTCTTCTCACCTGTCCATCACACTCTCTGGTGTCCCTCCTCCTTCCCTTTCTCCCATGGTCCACTCTCCTCTCCTATCAGATTCCTTCCTCTCCAGCTGTTTACCTTTTCCACCTATCATCTCCCAACTTCTCACTTCATCCCTCCTCCCCCACCCACTCACCTGGTCTCACCTATCACCTGCCAGCTTGTACTCCTTCTTATTCTGGTTTCTGCCTCATTCCTTTCCAGTCCTGATGAAGGGTCTTGGCCCGAAACATCAACTGTTTATTCTGCTCCATAGATGTTTCCTGATCTGCTGAGTTCCTCCAGCACATTTTGTGTTGTTCAGACTCCCCTACCCTAGGGAGAGTCTGTGCCCATCCACCTTATCTATGTCCCTCGTGATTTTAAAGTCACCCCTCAGCTTCCTGTCTCTTGGGAAAACAGTCAGGCCCTCTAGTCCAGGCAGAATCCTCATAAATGTCTTCTGCACCCTGGCTAGCTTGACAATATTTTCCCTGTAACAGGGTGACCAAAACTGTACAAGCGTGGTCTAACCATCAACTTACAGAACTGTAACAGAATAACTCTTAAACTTGATGCCCTGACTAATGAAGGCCTACATGCTAAATGCCTTCATTACCAGCCTGTCTCCTTTCAGTGAAATGTGTGCTTGTACTCCCAGGTCTCTCTGTTCTATAACGCTCAACAGTGCCCTGCCATTCACTGTATTCATCTTACCCTGATTTGACTGTCCAAAATTCATCACTGCCCACTTATCTAAGTCAAAATCTATTTGCTGTTCCTCAGCCTATCTGACCAACTGATTAATATCTCTCTGTAATTCATTGTAACCTGCTTCACTATCAAAAAACTAATTTAATATCATCAGCAAACTTGTTAATTGTGCCTTGTACATCCATATCAATACCATTTACATAAACAATAAATAACAGAGTTCCCAACACTAATCCCTGGGGCACTCCACAAGTCACAGGCATCCAGATGGAGAATCAACCTTCAGCCATCACCCTTTGCTTCCCACACAAAATGCTGGAGGAACTCAGCAGGCCAGGCGGCATCTATGGAAAAGAGTCAACAGTTGACGAGACTCTTCATCAGTCCATCTCTTCTCACTGAAGCCCTTGAACCAAAGCCTTGGGGCTAAGAGGAAAATTGGATCCGCCATGATGAAATGGCAGAGCAGATAGCTAATCAACTATTAACTAACAATTTGTAAATGTGCCTCTTTTAGAATCCTGTTATGTGAAACTCAGTAGCGAATCCTGAAACCCACCTCCTTTAAACTCTCATGCCTCTTGCTCCATGTCACGGCTCCTGGTAAAATTTATTTCTGAGATGACTCTTCTTTCTAGGTACTTGGAAAGTCTTCTGAGGCAGACCAGTAATGGGGTAATCATTCACTCCCCTGCCATCAAATCATTTGTGACAATGCCGATTGAGAATCTACAGATGTTCAATGCTGAAGAATATTCTGATGTTTCAGGTTGGTGAACTGATTCAAATCAATACCTGTTGATGGGTTACTGTTCTGAGTTTTAGTGTTTTCAACAGTGCAAATTGTCTAAGTCAGCACAAGAGTTCAGGGAGTTTCAAGTTTAAATTGAATATGAGCTCACAGTGAGTTCCTGCAGGTTTTGTTGGATTAGTGCAATACCTCTTTCAAATCTGGCCTGTCCATAAAATTGGCTGTGCTCTGATATCACCGTGAGTTTTTGTTGATTACACCTTCCAGTTGCTTTTTTTTCCCGTTTGTGCTGTTCTAGAAAATGTGAGTGTACTTTTTTTCCATAATTAAATTGATCAAGAAGCTTCCAACTGTACAGCAATGAAAATGGTAAATTGCTTTGCAAGATTTTTCCAGTTAACCAAATCAAAATGGTGGCCTACACAGATGCCCTGTTCAGTCTGAGAACAATTTTCAGCTCAGAGTTAGCACATGACTCTATGACACAATGTGACTACAAAGGATATCGATAGGTTCTGCAAGTGGGCAAAAATGTGGCAAGTGGAGTGCAGTCACTGACCACCGTACAGTGCACTCTGATGAGAAAGTGTAACATAATCATAGAGTCACAGAGCACTATAGCAAGAAACAGGCCCTTCGGTCCATCTAATCAATTCTGAATTATTATTCTGCCTGGTTCTGCAACTGGACCATACCCATCCATGTACCTATCCAAACTTCTCTTAAATGTTGAAGTTGAACCCACATACACTACTTCCATTAGCATCTTGTTCCACACTCTCACCGCTCTCTGAGTGAAGAAGATCCCCCTCAGGTTCCCTTTAAATATTTTACCTTTAACCTATCACCCCTAGTTCTAGTCTCACCCAATGTGAATGGAAAAAGCCTGCTTGCATTTTACCTTGTAACTTTCCCCTCAAATCTCCCCTCTTTCAAAATCAATTCATAGCTTGAGGTGAGTTTGTTCCTTTATTGGAAATGAAATCACCACGGCCTCACTGATACCAAAGGCTGATTATCAAATATGCCCTCTGCTAGGTGTTTAGCTTATAACTTCTTCATCTGCAAGTCCCTGGATTTGTAGTTATTCCGTTCACATGTTGCTGTGCCAGCACCGTCACTGTGTGTACGAGAGGAGGCGAAGTGTAACGTGAACGTCTGTGAGGGCCTAGTCTACACAGCAACCTGAGGTTTTCTGAGGAATGACCTGCATGTATTGATAGTGATAAATTGTTATTGAAATGCCCCTTATATACCTGCCTGTACTATTCCCCCTAGCCGAATGTTTCACCCACCCACCACTCTCTGTGTAAAGAACTAACCTCTATACTTTCCTCTAGTCACCTTAAAATTATACCCCATGGTATTAACTATTGCTGTCATGGAAGAAGATCCCTGGCCATCCACTCGATCTATGCTTCTTATCTATGGCTCTTAACTGCAGTGATTGGGCTCTGTACTGTCATGGGACAGTAGTCGACGACATTATTCCCATTGGATTCTGCTGCTCATTGAAGGATTATTTTTGTTTTGCAGTGAAGCCTTTGCTCCTCATTTCAATTATTGTGTCTCCACAGAGATGCAGGCATTGGCGGAACTGATTGGTCCATATGGGATGAAGCACCTGAGTGAGCACCTGATGTGGCACATCACCTCACAGATGAACGAGCTGAAGGTAGGCACTGTGTCTTTGAGCAGTCAGTGCAGGCGTCCTGTGGAATACTGCCTTGACCAATTCCACTTTCCATCTGGACTCGAGGGTGTCTGCCTAAACGTGACTTCCCAACTTTTATACTTGACGCCCTGACCAATGAAGGCGTGTACCCCCACGTGCCTTCTCTAATATCTGATCTACAACTGTCACCACTTTCAGGGAGTGGGTCCTTTGCACACCAAGATCCCTCTGTACATCAGTGCTTCTAAAGGTCTTGCCTTATCCCCTTTGCAAATCATTGGGTAAATGTAAAGCTGAGGTTGATGGCTTCTTGATTAGTAGGGGTGTTAATGGTTACAGGGAGATGGCAGGAGAATGGGGTTGAGAGGGATAATTACAGGGAGGCTCTACAGACCAAATGGCCGAAATCTGCTCCTCTGTCTTATCGTCTTATGGTCTTAATCATTGGTAACATATCTGCTTCCATTACTTCCCTTGGCAGAATGTTCCAGGCACCCACCACTCAAGGTTCAAAGTGAATTTATTATCAAAATACATACATATACGTATGTCACAATATACTACCCTGGTAGCCATTTTCTTGCAGGCATTCACAGTAGAATCAACGAAAAGCTACACACAAAGACTGACAAACAACCCCCCCGATGTGCGAATACAAAATGAAATAAATAGATAAGTAAATAAATAAAACTGAGTTGTAGAGTCTTTGAAAGTGAGTCCATAGGTTGTGGAATCAGTTCAGTGTTGAGCTAAGTGAAGTTATCCACACAGGTTCAGGAGCCTGATGGTTGTAGGATAATTACTGTTCCTTAGTCCCTATGTAGAAAAACTTTTCTTTTACATCTCCTTTAAACTTTCCCCCTCTCACCTTAAATCTATGCCCCCCCCCAAGTGTTTGATATCCCCACCCTGGGGGAAAGGACTCTGACAATCCACCCTGTCTATGCCTCTCATAATTTTACAGACTCCTGTCAGCCTCTGACACATTCTTCCAAACTCCAAGGAATATAGGCCTATCCAAACTCCAGGCACTGACTTCATTGACTTCTTTCCCCTTTGACATTCCAGAAAACCATAGGAGCAGAATTAGGCCATTTGACCCATCATGGCTAATTTATTATCTGCTCAACCCCATTCTCCTGCCTTCTCACTGTAACCTTTGACACCCTAACTAATCAAGAATCTATCAACCTCCACTTTAAATACACCCAATGATTTGGCCTGCACAGCCGTCAGTGGCAATGAATTCCACAGATTCAATGGTTTAAGAAATTCCTCCTCGTCTCTGTTCTAAAGGGTGTTCCTTCTATTTTGAGGCTGTGCCCTCTGGTCCTCAACTCCCTTAATATAGGAAACATCCTTTCCACGTCTATTCTGGTTGGGGAATGTGGTCAGGCTTTGAGAACCCTGCTGAGGTATCTGTTGACACCTTGACGTGGAAGATTGCTGTCTCGGTGTCCTTCAATTCTACCATTCCTGTCATTTCCTGACCATTGCATTTTGTAGTTAGTGAATTCTTATCCTTCTTTCGAATGAGTTCAAAGCCTAACTGTATCCAAAAGTTTATTTATTAATTTATTGAGATGCAGTGTGCAGTTGGCCGCCGAGCAACCCTAGCCTAATCACGGGACAATTTACAATGACCAGTTAACCCTACCAACCGATACATCTTTGGACTGTGGGAGGAAACCAGAGCACCCGGAGGAAACCCATGTGGTCACGGGAGAACGTATAAACTCCTTACAGGCAGGGGTGGGAAACGAACCCGGGTCGCTGCTGACCAAGCTAAAATGTACGCAAGTGAGGAGGGAGAGATGTGGGTGAATGACAGTTTACCCTTCGTTGTTTAAACAGAAACTGGTGGTGGAGAACATGGATATCCTGGTCCAGGTGTGGGCCAACGTTCGGAAACCCACTGTGATGGCCAACCTAGCCAAGCGCCTAACATGTAAGTGGCATAACATTATCGCTTAGTTTGACCCTTTACACAATTGTACCCGATGCATAGCTGCCTGAATCCCTGCCATACCCTCTGGCCAGGAATGGACCCAGTGAATCCTGGCTGCACCACGCCCGAGGCGAGTATTCCCTTCACGAGATGCAAACCACACCCACACGTACAGCAGGACTTCAGAATCAGGTTGATTATCACCGGCACGTGACGTGAAATTTGTTAACTTAACAGCAGCAGTTCAATGCAATACATAACATAGCAGAGAGAGAGAAAAAAATAATAAATAAAACAAAACATAATAATAAATAAACAAGTAGATCAATTACGTGTATTGAATAGATGTTTAAAAATGCACAAAAACAGAAATACTGTATATTTTAAAAACAAAAGTGAGGTAGTGTCCAAAGCTTCAATGCCCAAGTGCCCATCTGAGTCTCTCTTGAATGTCCCTCATATTGGCCATTTCCATCTCAGGGAAAAAGTCTCTGGCTGTCCACTTGATCTATGCTTCTTATCATCTTGTACATTTCTATCGTCACCTCTCATCCTCCAAAGTGAAAAGCCCTAGCTCGCTCAACCTATCCTCATAAGACATGCTCTCTAATCCAGGGAGCATCCTGGTAAATCTCCTCTGCACCCTCTCTAAAGCTCTCACATTCTTTCCTATAATGAGGCAACCAGAACTGAACACAATACTCCAAGTGTGGTCTAACCAGGGTTTTATAGAGCTGCAGTATTACCTCCAGGCTCTTGAACTCAATCCCCTGACTAACGAAGGGCGACATACAATACGCCTTCTTAACCACCCTGTCAATTCGCATGGCAACTTTGAAGGATTTGTAGGCAAGTACTTCAAGATCCCTCTGTTCCTCCACACTGTTAAGAATACTGCCATTAACCCTGCATTCTGCCCTCAGACTTGATTTTCCAAAGATTAATCACTTCACATTTTTCCAGATTGAACTCCACCTGCCACTTCTCAGCCCATCTCTGTATCCTGTCATTGTCCTGTTGTAACCTACGACAATCTTCGACACCATCCACAACATCACCATCTTATGTGTCATCTGCAATCTTACTAACCCACCCTTCTGTTTCCTCATACAAGTCATTTATAAAGATCACAAAGAGCAGGGGTCCCAGAATAGATCCTTGTGGAACATGACTGGTCACCATCCTGCGGGCAGAATATGCACCATCTACAACCAACATCTTCTGTGGAGGAGCCAATTCTGAATCCACACAGCCAAGTTTCCCTGGATCCCATGCCTCCTGACTTTCTGAATGAGTATTGGGCACCTTGTCAAACATCATATTAAAATCCATACACACCGCATCCACTGCTCTGGCTCCATCAACTTATTTGGTCATTTCTTCAAAAAATTAAATCAGGCTCATGAGACATGACCTGCCCCTCACAAAGCCATGCTGACTCTCCCTAATCAGACTGTACTTCTCCAAATGCTCGTACATCCTGTCTCTAAGAATCCTCTCCAATAGTTTGCCCAGCACTGACCTAAGACTCACCGGTCTATAATTCCCAGGATTATACCTTCCTTGAACCCTGCAATCATGTGGCACTATTCCTATGGCCAGTGAAGATGCAACAATCATTGTCGAGAGAGCAGCAATCTCTTTCCTCACTTCCCGCAGTAACCCGGGGTATATCCTGTCCATCCCCAGGGACTTACCTGTGCGAATGCTTTTCAAAAGTTTCAGGGCATCCTCTATCTTAACATCAAGACGTTCCAGCCTATAAGCCTGTTTTACGCTGTCCTCACATTCGTCAAGGTCCATCTCACTGGTGAATACTGAGCCAATCTATTTATTAAGGAACTTCCCTGCCTCCTCCAACTCCAGGCACACATTTCCTCCTTTTTCCCTGATCGGTTCTACCCTCACTCTGGTCATCCTCCTATTCTTCACATATATGTAGAACTTCTTGGTGTTTTCTTTAACCCTACTCACCAAGGCCTTCTCATGTCCCATTCTAACTCTCCTAAGTCCACTCTTCAGCTCCTTCTTGGCTACCTTGTAACTCCCTTGAGCCCTGTCTGATCCCTGTTTCCTAAACCTTCGATAAGCTTCTTTCTTCCTCTTGATTTGATATTCCACATCTCTTGCAACCATGATTCTTTCATCCCCGCCTCACTGGGACAAACCTATCCAGAACCCCATGCAAGTGCTCCCTAAAATACCTCCACATTTCTATTGTTCATTTTCCTGAGTACATCTGTCCCCAATTTACACTCCCACGTTCCTGTCTAATAGCATCATAATCACCCTCCCACAATTAAATGTTTTCCAATAGTGTCTGCTCTTATCCCTCTCCAAAGCTCTGGTAAAGGTCAGGGACTTGTGGTCACCCACCGAGAGATCTGACACCTGACCTGGCTCATGCCCAACAGGACAATGACAGGATACAGAGACGGCCTCTCTACATATTGTGACAATGAAGGAAGGGTGACATATTTCCAAGTTAGGTTGGTGTGTGACATGGAGGGGAACCTGCAGGTGGCGATGTCCCCCTGTCCCCGCTGACCTTGTCCCTCTTGGTGAGTTAAGCAGGTGCATGTTATAGATGGTGCACTGTGCACCCAGTGGTGGGGGTAGGGAGTGTTTGGGAGATGGATGGGCTGCTGATTGAGTAGCTGATTGCTCCTGAATGTTTTTGAGCTTCTTGAAAGTTGGAGCTGCGCTCACCCAGGCAACTGGAAAGTGTTCCATCATTTCATTTTATAGGACAATGTTTCTCCTTGCTGAGTAAATCTCATTTATGGAACGATGGACAAATTACCTTTCCAGTTGGTTTTGTTTCCTGCTGACCAGCTTATCCTAGATCCCATGTGATTTCACCTTCTGCACTCTTTCCAGTTTACCCACGTCTTTCCTACGACAGGGTGACCAGAAACTGTACACAGTACTCCCAGTGTGGTCCCTCCATCGACTTGTACAACTGCAACATAATGTGCCAACTCCTGACTATTGAAGGCCAGCGTGCCAGACACCTTCACCCCCCTGTCTACCTGTGACACCACTCCACTCTCAACGAATGATACACTTGTACTCCTCGGTCACTCTGTTCCATCACACTCCCGAGTGTCCCACCATTCATCGTACAAGTCCCGTGCTGGGTTCACGTTCCAAGATGTGTCGGCCCACTTCCCTAACCACCACCACCCTCCCCTCCACCCCTGTAATTGACGATAATCTTCTTTACTATCAACAACCACTCCCAATTTCCTGTCATCAACAAGTTTTTGATTCCCCAACCCTGGGGAAAAAGTCAGTGTATACATCTGCCCTACAAGCCCAGACAAGTTTAGTGAGGTACATCTACAGTGAAAGATTCACTTGCAAACAGCCTGACAGGCACATAGGCTCTGACAACACACAAAAGGTGAACTATACACGAATTGTGCAATGCAGTGGAAGTGAGAGACCAAAGCAAGACCCAAGTGCAAAAATAACAAGCGCACAATCTGGGGTGGTGCAAAGTGGTCACGGTGTTGCTGTACTGAGGTGGTGATCAGGGTTGTGCTGGTTGGTTCAGGAACTGAATGATTGAAGGGAAGTAGCTGTTCCTGAACCTGGTGATGTGGGACTTCAGGCTTCTGTACCTCCTGTCCAATGGGAGCTGCGAGAAGATGGGATGGCCCGGATGGTGGGGATCTCTGATGATGTACGTTGCCTTCCTGAGGCAGCACCCCCTGTAGACACTACCGAGGATGGGGTACCCTTAATATACCGGGCAGATTCCACTACTCTCTGCGGCTTCTTACGTTCTTGTGCAGTCGAATTGCCTTATCAACTGAACCAGTCAGGACACTTCCAACAGTACATCTGTAGGAGTTTGTTAGCGTGTTTAGTGACAAGATGGAGCTCCTGAGAAAGTAAAGATGCTGGTGTGCCTTCCTTGTGACTGTGTCTGTGTGCTGGGCCCAGGACAGGTCATCGGGGCGTTAATGCCCAGGGATTTAACACAGCTGCGGAGTGTGCAGGGGAGAACTTGAGAGAAGTGAGAAGAGTGGCGTGCCCGAAGGTCAAAGGAGAGGACAGAGTGTACAGTTAATGGTTGACTTTGTGTCGCTCCCTGAAAGTGGCAACACAAGCGGACAGGGTGGTAAAGAAGATACACGGAGTGCTTGCCTTCGTCAGTTGGGACATTGAGTGCAAGTGGACAAGTCACATTGTAGCAGTATAAAACTCCATTCAGGCCACATCTGGAGTATTGCCTTCAGTCTTGGTCACACCATTACAGGGTGTGGGGGCTTTGCAGAGGGTGCAGAAGAGGTTCACGTGAATTAGAGGACATGAGCTGTAATAAGAGGTTGGACAAATTTGGGTTGTTTTCTCTGGAGAGGTGGAAGCTGAGGTTTCTAGGATAGATGTACCTGATAAACTCAGACCCTCTAGACTCCCTGGGGTGACTCTCCTCTCACCCTTTCCAGTTTAACCACGTCTTTCCTACGACAGGGTGACCAGAAACTGTACACAGTACTCCCAGTGTGGTCCCTCCATCGACTTGTACAACTGCAACATAATGTGCCAACTCCTGACTATTGAAGGCCAGCGTGCCAGACACCTTCACCCCCCTGTCTACCTGTGACACCACTCCACTCTCAACGAATGATACACTTGTACTCCTCGGTCCCTCTGTTCCATCACACTCCCGAGTGTCCCACCATTCATCGTACAAGTCCTGTGCTGGGTTCACGTTCCAAAATGCTTCATCTCACATTTACCTGTATTGAAATCCATTTGTCACTCCTTGGCCCACTTGCCTAACTGATCTTTGGCAAACCCATCAATGATACACCTCAGCCTCTGACCCCTTCCTTCTCCTCCACTGTTAGCAACGTCTAGTCAGCCAACAGTGAGCCTGCATTCAACCGATCTCAGTAACACTCACAACACGCTGGAGGAACTCAGCAGGTCAGGCAGCATCCGTGGAAACAATCAGTCAATGTTTCAGGCCGGAATCCTTCGTCAGGACTGTAGAGGGAAGGGACAGAGGCCCTATAGAGAAGGTGGGGGGAGGGTGGGAAGGAGAAGGCTGGTAGGTTCCAGGTGAAAAACCAGTAAGGGGAAAGATAAAGGGGTGGGCGAGGGGAAGCAGGGAGGTGATAGGCAGGAAAGGTGAAGAAAGAATAGGGGAAAGCTCAATGGGTAGTAGAAGGTGGCAGAACCATGAGGGAGGTGATAGGCAGTTGAGGGAGGGGGCAGAGTGACATAGGGATAGGGGAAGGAAGGAGGAGGGAATTACCGGAAGTTGGAGAATTCTGTGTTCATACCAAGGGGCTGGAGACTACCTAGATGGTATATGAGGTGTTGCTCCTCCAACCTGAGTTTAGCCTCATCATGGCAGTAGAGGAGGCCATTATGGACATATCTGAATGGGAGTGGGAAGCAGAGTTGAAGTGGGTGGCAACCGGGAGATCCTGTCTGTTGTGGCTGACCGAGTGGAGGTGCTCGATGAAGCGGTCCCCCAATCTGCGTCGGGTTTCACCGATGTAGAGGAGGCCGCACCAGGAGCACCGGATGCAATAGATGACCCCAACAGACTCACAAGTGAAGTGTTGCCTCACCTGGAAGGACTGTTTGGGGCCCTGAATGGTGGCAAGAGAGGAGGTGTAGGGACAGGTGTAGCACTTGCGCTTACAGGGATAAGTGCTGGGTGGGAGATCTGTGGGGAGGGACGTGTGGACCAGGACCGACCTCAGCCTCTCAGTCGACCCCTGACAGAAGAGGTGGTCATGGACATTCCACCGTAAGCCCTCCTGTCCCTTCATGATGCGTTGTATCTGCCTTAGGTGTTGGCTGCCAAGGTTGGTGAGGAACACCTGAAACTGGCACCGTCCCGTACCCCTCCTCATCTCAGTGAGGACGGTTCAGGTTGGCCCCTGGTCTTTTCCAGAACTTCCTGCAGTTCCTCCACAGGGATGGGGGAGACTTGCTCAAGAGCATGAGAATGCTCCCCAACACCCTCTGCTTGGGGCATCCAGCCAGAGTGGTATCCTGAGGGGCTGGTCTCCCCGTCACAGTCCCACCGGGCTGGGGAACGATGTACGGACTTTGTTGTTTCTGGGGTGGGCAGCTCCCGACATCCATGAGGTCAGGATGGATGACCTGACCTTCACAGGCAGCTCTAAGAGGATCCCCACGAGAGGGGATTGGGGTCAGCAATCAAGGGATTTGTCTTTTCCCCTGAGGGAGCGAAGGCTGAAACCCCTCCCAATCCGCAGTAGTGGACTCCCTTCCATCAGGGGACCCATCCTCCATCTCAGAGGGCGGGTGTCTCCTCAGAGGGCTGTGGAGGCTAGGTGACCTCCATCATGGAGGAAGTCTCTGCCTCCACTGCTCCCTCTCCCTGCCCAGCTCCCCAGCACCTGGCTCTGCCTCTGGGCAGGAGGGCTCCCCAGGGTCAGGCTGAAAGGTAGGCTCAGGCCTGGAATGGTTGTCTAGGGGATGGGCCTCGATGTTTCTTGTCTTCCTCCACACCTTCCTGCCCCTTGGGCAGAGCCCTCCCCCCTCGCCAGCTCATGGTGACCCCTCCCCCTGCCCACGACTCTGGCATGGGACAGAGAGGTGGGGTGGCAGTAGCACAACTGGCTGAAGAATCAGGTAAACTTGTCTTGGGTCTAATTCCTGCTGTGTTATTCCAGCTTCTGAAAATGTCCTGAAGAGGATGATGATCATTGGAGTGATCCTGACCTTCCGATCAATGGCACAGGAAGCACTTCATGATGTAAGTGGCAGCACGTGCTTTCTGTTTTTTTAACTGGAATGCACGGGTTATGTTGATTCAGTAGGAGTGTACTCTGCACTGAACCCAGTGGGCTCTTCATATTCCTGACTTTTCCAGCAGCCCTCATCGTGCCCCTGTGACCAGGAGCGCAAAGTTTGAGAGTTCCTAGTGGCTCTGTCAGCCAGGCTGTCTCTGGTCTGTCAGTGCTACGTCTGTTGGTGCAAGAGCAGGTCCAGGTTTAGAGCTTGGTGACTTATACTGAGGGGAGGCTGGTGTTGAATTGCTGAGCTGTTATTGATAACCTGGACATCCACAGTTCCCCGGATACACTGTTCCACATCCTTCACTCTCTGGAAAACACATTTCTCCTGAACTCTCACCATTTCACTTTTGAATGACTCCCACGTGTGGGATGCAGATCTACCTCTGAGTAGCTGGTTCCAGTGTACGTTTTGCCAGTGCTGGTTAATGATATTGAGATGGCCTTCCTCCAGCTCATCCTTCAATGTCCAGACCATCTTTATCCCTTTCCCTAACTACTTTGAACCTGACTGAGTTATGGTCACTGTACTCAAAGTGCTCCCCCACTGACCCCACAACCACTTGCCCACATTTGCCCCCCAAGATAAGGTCCAGTACTGCCCCTCCTCTCGTTGGACTGTCTACAGTCTGGCTCACAAAGCTCCCTGGCATCCATATGAAAAATTTCACCTGCTCCAGACCTTTCTTACGAAGGGTAGTCCAAGGAATTATTAGGGACGTTGGAGTCTCCACTACTATAACATTCTTCTGTTTACACATCTCTGTGTTTTGTCTCTGGATCTGCTCCTCTGTCTAAGAAACCTCTAGTATACTTCCAGTAAAGTAATTGCCCTCTTCTCATTTCCCACACTCTTACCCACTCAGCCTCATTTGAAGAACCTTCTGAGCCATCCTCCCTTGTTATTGGACTGATAGCCTCGGTGAATAATGCCAAGCTCCTGTCCTCCTTTATTTCCTCCCTTGTTATACCTGAGGATCCTCTCGCCTGGAACAGTGCTCTGCTAGTCCTGCCCCTCTTTCAATCAATATTCCCCCGTGACGATTAACTCTCAAAGTTTCACTGCCCTCGCTGATCAGGCTCCTTACATTAAACTCATGTTGTTTCTTTTGCTTTGCCAGGTTTTATCCGGCCACATCCCGTTTCTCATGGGTTCCATGAATATTCTGAGTGATATCGCCAGCTTAACTACTGAAAGAAAGGTACGAGGTTTGCATGATCGATGATTACTTGTCTGTCGTATCTGACGATGGCAGCCTGAAAAATCCTGAGAGGGAGAGTTCTGAAAGTGGAAAAACCGGTGCACTTGATTGATTGGTGTATAAATTGATTTTGGTACCAAAAAAAAGGCTCAATGAGGCATTGGTCAGGCTGCACTTGAAGTATTGTGAATGGCTTTGGTCCTCTTATTTAAAAAAAGGATGGGCTGACATTGGAGAGGGTCCAGAGAAGGTTCATGAGAATGATCCCAGGAATGAAAGGGTTAACATATGTGGACCGTTTAATGGCTCTGGGCCTGTACTCACTGGAGTTTAGAAGAATGAAGGGGGGGGGTGAATCTCATTGAAATTTATTGAATGTTGAAAGGCCTAGATTGAGTGGAAATGGAGAAGATGTTTCCTATAGTGGACAAGTCTAGGTCCAGAGGGCACAGCCTCAGAATACAAGACATCTCTTTAGAACAGAAACGAGGAGGAATTTCTTTTGCCAGAGGTTGGTGAATCTGTGGAATTCATTGCCACAGATGGCTGTGGAAGACAAGTCATTGGGTATATTCAAAGTGGAGGTTGAAAGGGTTCTTAGTTAATAAGGACGTCAAAGGTTGTGGGAGGAAATAGGGGAATGGTGTTAAGATTGATAATATATCAGCCATGATGGAGTAGACACAATGGGTTGAATGGCCTGTTCTGCTCCTACATCTCATGGCCTTACAGGCCAGAATGCTAGAAACACTCAGGCAGTGTCTGTTGAACGAGGAAGAGTTAATGCTTCAGGTTACTGACCTTTTCTCAGGACCTGGACTGGCAAATCAGCATGTTGAACAATATAAAGAGGGAGTGCAAGATACACTCAGAGTAAGGATATGACTGATCTGGACAAATGTTGAAGGATTTGGCTGTGGGACTGGATTAGTGCAAACGTCTCAACGTTCAGTGTCATGGGACCAATGTGGATTGAAAAGCCACAATGGATTGAACTAAGGGAAACACTAGAGCGGCTGAATAGTCTTTGTTCCAGTGAAATCTTCAGGTATATATTGATGTTAATGGACATCAGTTGCCACAATCATTCACCTTCAACTGTGCACACTCCGTTCACTAACCTCTGCAGGCAAGTCTGCCCATCGAGGATCAGACTAGGTTTTTGCTCAGAGAATCATGGGATCGCACAGTGCAGCAACAGGCCATTTGGCCCACTGTGCCCTTGCTGACCCATTTCCCAGCACTTGGCCTGTAGCTCTCTCTGTTTTAGCGATTCAACTTTTGACTCAGGTGCTCCTTGAATATTTTGGGATGCCAAAATGACTCTGCCTCACAGTTCCAGACCTCTGAAGGTGTCTGTGTGAAGTCTGTACTTTGTTCTCCCATGACGGCGTGTGTTTCCGTGCGGGGGCCCTGATTTCCTCCCACATCCCAATGACATGTGGGTTGGTGGGTTAATTGGCCATTCTAAACTTCTCCCCGACTGTCTGGGCGAAGGGCAGTATCTGGCAGGAGCTGATGGGAATGTGGGCAGTTAACCCAGTACAGAAACAGATCCTTCTAGGGTTAGGATGAGCGTAGACTGAGGGTAAAAATGGGAGCCCAGTGTTCAGCATGGACCTAGTTGCCTGAAGGGTCTGCTTTCATGCTATACAGCTCATTAAAGCGTGGGGAGCGGGGGGGGGGAGTGTCCTAACTGAGGACAACAAAATCATTTGGGGCATAGGTAGGTGACCTGCTCAGAAAGTGTCCTTATAGTGGAATCAATAACCAGTGGCTATGGGTTTGGGGCAAGGGGAGGGTTATTTAGAGGGGATCTGAGGAGCAATATTTTCCCCCTGAGGGTGATTAGAATCCGGACACCCTGCCTGAGGGGGTGGTGAGGGCAGAGACTCTCACAATGTTTTGGGACCAGCACTTGAATCATGCTGGTAAATGGCATTTGTGTAGATGGGTACACAGAGTCACAGAGCTGTACAGTGCAGAAAATGGCCCTGACCATGCTGACCAAGGTGCACACTCAAACTAATCCCATGTCCCAGAATGTAGCCCATATCCCACTAAACTTTTCTCATCCATATACCTATCTACATATTTTATATGTATCTAATGTACTTGCCTCAATCACATCCTCTGGTAGCTGGTTCTGTATATCTACTGTGCGAAAACCCTTGCCCCTCACGTTCTTACTTAACCCCTCACCTCTAAACTTAAAGCTATGTCTTCCAGTTTTCGATTCCCCAACTCCTATGTTCCAAGGAGGAATGGCTCAGCCTGTAGAAACTCGAATACTTAGATGTTCAGTCCTGCAGCATCCTCATTAATCTTCTTTGCACTCTTTCCAGTGTAATCTCAGCCTTCCTGTAACAGGGAGACCAAAATTGAACACAATACTCCAAGCGCGGCCTCACCAATCACTTGTACGTTTGCGACATTGCTGCGTGCCTTCTATAATCAATATGCCCATCATTTCACGTCGTGGGTCAGCACGTCACAGGCACCACCCTCCCCTCCACGGACTCTGTCTATATTTCTCACTGCCTTGATTAAGCAGCCAACATCATCAAAGACAATCTCATTTCTCCCCGCTCCCATTGGGCAAATGATAAAAAGCCTGAAAGCTCACACCACCAGGCTCAAAGACAGCTTCTACCCCACTGTTATCAGACTATTCAACAGTCCCCTAGTACGATAAGATGGACTCTTGACTTCACAATCTACCTCGTTATGATCTTGCAGCTTATTGTCTGTAACACTTTATTCTTCATTCTGTTACTGCTTTTCCTTGTACTACCTCGATGTACTGATCTGATGAAATGAACTGTATGGATGGCATACAAAACAATGTTTTTCTCTGTACCTTGGTATATGTGACAATAAAGCAATTTACCAACTTAATTTACAAAGTTACCAGACTGATGAAGGCCAGCATGCCAAAGCCTCCTTCACTGCCCTGTCCACGTCAGGCTCATTTTAAGAGAACTATGCATCCATAAATCAAGGTCTCTCTGTTCTACAACAGTATCCAAGGCTCTTCCATTCAATGTAAGAGTCCAACTTTGATTTGTCCTTCCAAAATGTAACACATCGCACTTATCTGAATTAAATTCCATTTGCCATCCTCCTCTGGCCGATCCAGATCCCACTGCGATCCTTGATGCTCCTCTTCAATGCCTACAATGCCACTTGTTTTAATATCATCCTGAAAACTTACTGATTCTCATACACGAGAATCACTGATATAGATAACAAACGTCAGTGGGCCCAGCACCGACGTCTGAGGCACGCCGCTAGTTATGGACCTTCAGTCTGAGAAATATCCTTCCAACATGAGGTGACTTTAAACTAGAATGGTTGGGGGGTGGGAATCAAATTAAAGCGGCTAGGTGTGAGGAGGTTAGTTCACAACAGAGGGATGCGAACCAGTGCAGAGAGACAGAGGGGTGTAAAGTGAGCGTAGAAGCAAAAAGTACAAAGGGGAAAAGTAAAAGTGGCAGGCCGACAAATCCAGGGCAAGCATTAAAAAGGGCTAAGAGAGTTGTAAAAGAGCGCCTGAAGGCTTTGTGTGTCAATGCAAGGAGCATTCGTAATAAGGTGGATGAATTGAAAGTGCAGATTGTTATTAATGATTATGATATAGTTGGGATCACAGAGACATGGCTCCAGGGTGACCAGGGATGGGAGCTCAACATTCAGGGATATTCAATATTCAGGAGGGATAGACATGAAGGAAGGGGAGGTGGGGTGGCGTTGCTGGTTAAAAAAGAGATTAACGCAATAGAAAGGAAGGACATAAGCCGAGAAGATGTGGAATCGATATGGGTAGAGCTGCGTAACACTAAGGGGCAGAAGACGCTGGTGGGAGTTGTGTACAGGCCACCTAACAGTAGTAGTGAGGTCGGAGATGGTATTAAACAGGAAATTAGAAATGTGTGCAATAAAGGAACAGCAGTTATAATGGGTGACTTCAATCTACATGTAGACTGGGTGAACCAAATTGGTAAAGGTGCTGAGGAAGAGGATTTCTTGGAATGTATGCGGGATGGTTTTTTGAACCAACATGTCGAGGAACCGACTAGAGAGCAGGCTATTCTGGACTGGGTTTTGAGCAATGAGGAAGGGTTAATTAGCGATCTTGTCGTGAGAGGCCCCTTGGGTAAGAGTGACCATAATATGGTGGAATTCTTCATTAACATGGAGAGTGACGTAGTTAATTCAAAAACAAAGGTTCTGAACTTAAAGAGGGGTAACTTTGAAGGTATGAGACATGAATTAGCTAAGATAGACTGGCAAATGACACTTCAAGGATTGACGGTGGATATGCAATGGCAGGCATTTAAAGGTTGCATGGATGAACTACAACAATTGTTCATCCCAGTTTGGCAAAAGAATAAATCAAGGAAGGTAGTGCACCCGTGGCTGACAAGAGAAATTAGGGATAGTATCAATTCCAAAGAAGTAGCATACAAATTAGCCAGAGAAAGTGGCTCACCTGAGGACTGGGAGAAATTCAGAGTTCAGCAGAGGAGGACAAAGGGCTTAATTAGGAAGGGGAAAAAAGATTATGAGAGAAAACTGGCAGAGAACATAAAAACGGACTGTAAAAGCTTTTATAGATATGTAAAAAGGAAAAGACTGATAAAGACAAATGTAGGTCCCCTGCAAACAGAAACAGGTGAATTGATTATGGGGAGCAAGGACATGGCAGACCAATTGAATAATTACTTTGGTTCTGTCTTCACTAAGGAGGACATAAATAATCTTCCAGAAATAGTAAGGGACAGAGGGTCCAGTGAGATGGAGGAACTGAGCGAAATACATGTTAGTAGGGAAGTGGTGTTAGGTAAATTGAAGGGATTGAAGGCAGATAAATCCCCAGGGCCAGATGGTCTGCATCCCAGAGTGCTTAAGGAAGTGGCCCAAGAAATAGTGGATGCATTAGTGATAATTTTCCAAAACTCGTTAGATTCTGGACTAGTTCCTGAGGATTGGAGGGTGGCTAATGTAACCCCACTTTTTAAAAAAGGAGGGAGAGAGAAACCGGGGAATTATAGGCCGGTTAGCCTAACGTCGGTGGTGGGGAAACTGCTGGAGTCAGTTATCAAGGATGTGATAACAGCACATTTGGAAAGCGGTGAAATGATCGGACAAAGTCAGCATGGATTTGTGAAAGGAAAATCATGTCTGACGAATCTCATAGAATTTTTTGAGGATGTAACTAGTAGAGTGGATAGGGGAGAACCAGTGGATGTGGTATATTTGGATTTTCAAAAGGCTTTTGACAAGGTCCCACACAGGAGATTAGTGTGCAAACTTAAAGCACACGGTATTGGGGGTAAGGTATTGATGTGGATAGAGAATTGGTTAGCAGACAGGAAGCAAAGGGTGGGAATAAACGGAACCTTTTCAGAATGGCAGGCGGTGACTAGTGGGGTACCGCAAGGCTCAGTGCTGGGACCCCAGTTGTTTACAATATATATTAATGACTTGGATGAGGGAATTAAATGCAGCATCTCCAAGTTTGCGGATGACACGAAGCTGGGTGGCAGTGTTAGCAGTGAGGAGGATGCTAAGAGGATGCAGGGTGACTTGGATAGGTTGGGTGAGTGGGCAAACTCATGGCAGATGCAATTTAATGTGGATAAATGTGAAGTTATCCACTTTGGTGGCAAAAATAGGAAAACAGATTATTATCTGAATGGTGGCCGATTAGGAAAAGGGGAGGTGCAACGAGACCTGGGTGTCATTATACACCAGTCATTGAAAGTGGGCATGCAGGTACAGCAGGCGGTGAAAAAGGCGAACGGTATGCTGGCATTTATAGCGAGAGGATTCGAGTACAGGAGCAGGGAGGTACTACTGCAGTTGTACAAGGCCTTGGTGAGACCACATCTGGAGCATTGTGTGCAGTTTTGGTCCCCTAATCTGAGGAAAGACATCTTTGCCATAGAGGGAGTACAAAGAAGATTCACCAGATTGATTCCTGGGATGGCAGGTCTTTCATATGAAGAAAGACTGGATGAACTGGGCTTGTACTCGTTGGAATTTAGAAGATTGAGGGGGGATCTGATTGAAACGTATAAGATCCTAAAGGGATTGGACAGGCTAGATGCGGGAAGATTGTTCCCGATGTTGGGGAGGTCTAGAACGAGGGGTCACAGTTTGAGGATAGAGGGGAAGCCTTTTAGGACCGAGGTTAGGAAAAACTTCTTCACACAGAGAGTGGTGAATCTGTGGAATTCTCTGCCACAGCAAACTGTTGAGGCCAGTTCATTAGCTATGTTTAAAAGGAAGTTAGATATGGCCCTTGTGGCTACAGGGGTCAGGGGGTATGGAGGGAAGGCTGGGTTCTGAGTTGGATGATCAGCCATGATCATAATAAATGGCGGTGCAGGCTCGAAGGGCCGAATGGCCTACTCCTGCACCTATTTTCTATGTTTCTATGTTTCTATGTAACATCACCCTGCCAAAATGTAACACCTCACACTTATCTGAATTAAATTCCTTTTGCCATTCCTCAGCCCACCTACCTGGCCGATCAAGGTCCCATTGCAATCCTTGATTGTCTATGACACCACTTCTTTTAGTTTCATCAGCAAACTTACTAACTATTGCTCATATATTCTCATCTAAATCATTGATAGAGATGAGAAATGGGCTCAGCAGAGCTCTGGAGCACACTATTAGTTACAGACATCCAGTCAACATCACCCTCTATTTCCTACTATCTAGCCAATCTTGTTTCCAGTTTGCAAACACTGCTTGGATGTCATGCAATGTAACCTTCCAGAAAAGCCTACCATATCGAACCTTATCAAAAGCATTACTGAAATCCACACATACTATGTCTGTCACCCTTCCCTAGTCAACTATCCTCACTGCTCATCAAAAAACTCAAATTTGTAAGACAAGATCTCCAACACACAAAACCATGCCCTAATCAAACACTGCCTTTCCAAACATACATTATCCCTCAGAAACTTACAATAGACAATAGACAATAGGTGCAGAAGTAGACCATTTGGCCCTTCGAGCCTGCACCGCCATTCTGAGATCATGGCTGATCATCTACTATCAATACCCGGTTCCTGCCTTGTCCCCATAACCCTTGATTCCCCTATCCATAAGATATCTCTCTAGCTCCTTCTTGAAAGCATCCAGAGAATTGGACTCCACTGCCTTCTGAGGCAGCACGTTCCACACCTCCACAACTCTCTGGGAGAAGAAGTTCCTCCTCAACTCCGTCCTAAATGACCTACCCCTTATTCTTAAACCATGCCCTCTGGTACTGGACTCTCCCAGCATCTGGAACATATTTCCTGCCTCTATCTTGTCCAATCCCTTAATAATCTTATACGTCTCAATCAGATCCCCCCTCAATCTCCTTAATTCCAGCGTGTACAAGCCCAGTCTCTCTAACCTCTCTGCGTAAGACAGTCCGGACATCCCAGGAATTAACCTAGTGAACCTACACTGCACCTCCTCCACAGCCAGGATGTCCTTCCTTAACCCTGGAGACCAAAACTGCACACAATACTCCAGGTGTGGTCTCACCAGGGCCCTGTACAAATGCAAAAGGATTTCCTTGCTCTTGTACTCAATTCCCTTTGTAATAAAGGCCAACATTCCATTAGCCTTCTTCACTGCCTGCTGCACTTACTCATTCACCTTCAGAGACTGATGAACAAGTACTCCTAGATCTCTTTGTATTTCTCCCTTACCTAACTCCACACCATTCAGATAATAATCTGGCTTCCTGTTCTTGCTCCCAAAGTGAATAACCTCACACTTATTCACATTAAACGCCATCTGCCAAGTTTCTGCCCACTCACCCAGCCTATTCAAGTCACCTTGAATTCTCCTAACATCCTCATCACATGTCACACTGCCACCCAGCTTAGTATCATCAGCAAACTTGCTGATGTTATTCACAATGCCTTCCTCTAAATCATTGACGTAAATCGTAAACAGCTGTGGTCCCAATACCGAGCCCTGTAGCACCCCACTAGTCACCACCTGCCATTCCGAGAAACACCCATTCACTGCTACCCTTTGCTTTCTATCTGCCAACCAGTTTTCTATCCATGTCAATATCCTCCCCCCAATGCCATGAGCTCTGATTTTACCCACCAATCTCCTATGTGGTACCTTATCAAATGCCTTCTGACAGTCAAGGTACACCACATCCACTGGATCTCCCGCGTCTATCTTCCTGGTTACATCCTCGAAAAACTCCAATAGATTAGTCAAGCATGATTTTCCCTTGGTAAATCCATGCTGGCTCGGCCCAATCTTATCACTGCTATCAAGATATGCCACTATTTCATCTTGAATAATGGACTCTAGCATCTTCCCCAGTACTGATGTTAGGCTAACAGGGCGATAGTTCTCTGTTTTCTCCCTCCCTCCTTTCTTAAAAAGTGGGATAACATTAGCCACTCGCCAATCCTCAGGAACTGATCCTGAATCTAAGGAACATTGGAAAATGATCACCAATGCATCCGCAATTTCCAGAGCCACCTCCTTTAGTACCCTAGGATGCAGACCATCTGGACCTGGGGATTTGTTAGCCTTCAGTCCCATCAGTCTACTCATCACCGTTTCCTTCCTAATGTCAATCTGTTTCACTTCCTCTGTTACCCTATGTCCTTGGCCCATCCATACATCTGGGAGATTGCTTGTGTCTTCCCTAGTGAAGACAGATCCAAAGTACTTATTAAATTTGTCTGCC
The DNA here is from genome assembly GCF_963921235.1 of Mobula hypostoma. NCBI lineage: Eukaryota > Metazoa > Chordata > Chondrichthyes > Myliobatiformes > Myliobatidae > Mobula > Mobula hypostoma. The sequence continues at coordinate 25,844,755 of NC_086128.1, forward strand.
ATTTCTCTGTTTCCCATAACAATTTCTCCCAATTCATTCTTCAAGGGTCCAACATTGTTCTTAATTATCTTCCTTCTCTTCACATACCTAAAAAAACTTTTGCTATCCTCCTTTATATTCCTAGCTAGCTTGCGTTCATACCTCATTTTTTCTCCCCGTATTGCCTTTTTAGTTAAGTTCTGTTGCTCCTTAAAAATTTCCCAATCATCCTTCTTCCCACTCACCTTAGCTCTGTTATACTTCTTTTTTAATGCTATGCTATCTCTGACTTCCTTTGTCAACCACTGTGGCCACTTTCCCCCCCTTGAATCCTTCCTTCTCCGGGGGATGAACTGATTTTGCACCTTGTGCATTACTCCCAAAAATACCTGCCATTGCTGTTCCACTGTCTTTTCTGCTAGGATATCCGACCAGTCAACTTTGGCCAGCTCCTCCCTCATGGCTCCATAGTCTCCTTTGTTCAACTGCAATACTGACACTTCTGATCTGCCCTTATCTCTCTCAACTTGCAGATAAAAACTTATCATATTATGGTCACTACCTCCTTACCTACCACAGGCATTAGGCCAACAGGTCTATCCTTACATTCCTTAAATAAAGGCAGACATTTGCTATCCTCCAGTCCTCCAGCACCTCACTTGAGGATAGCAATGTGGTAAATACCTCAGTGAGATTTCCCACAGTGCCTTCTCCAGCATCCCATTATGTTCTTGGGTAAACCTCATCTGGACCTGCGGATTAATCTACCTTCACACATCCTTACACATACAACACTTCTTCTACTGTCATATGGATGGCTCCAAAAAACATCTCCATTAACTTTGCCATGCTCCCAGGTCTTCATAACTTTCTCCATGGCAAAAACAGAGAAGAAATAATCATCAGGAACTCTACCCACCTGCAGCGGTTTCATACATTGATCTTTATCATGGTCTTTGAGGGTCCTATTCTCTCCTTAGTCACTCTTTGCCCCTTAATACATGTGCTTCTAAAATCTCTGAGAATTTTAACTTTCTCTGCCAATGCCATCCGCTCTTGGCCTTAACTTTATTTTTGAGTACATTCCGGCATCCTCTATATACCTCTGGTGATTCACCTGTTCCCAACTGCCTGTATCTGATCCAAGCATCCTTCTTTTTCTTGACCAGAGTTACAATATCCCTGGACGTCCAGGGTTCCCAACTCCCAGTGGCTTTGCTTTTACTTTAATGGGAACATATAGTCAGTGAAGTCTTGATATCTCACTTTTAAAAGCCTCCCACTTGCTAGAGACTGTTTATTCATTTCCACAGATGCTGCCTGACTTGCTGAGTTCCTCCAGCATTGTGTGTGTGTCGCTTTGAATCTCTAGCACCTGCAGACTTACTCCCGTTTATGAATTTTGTCCCTTTCCATGACTATTTTAAGACTAGCAGAACTAACAGAACTATGGTCACTGGTCACAAGGTGCTTTGTTGACCATTTGTCCATGGAACTAGGTTAGGAAATTCACCACACAACTCATAATTAATCAAAACTCGCACTTTATTGTCTCTGCACAAACAACAATGTAACTATGTTGACCCTTGGCCAACAGCTTAGAACATGAATTCTGCTGCTCCCTCTGTACCAATACTCACTCAGACCACTTGTCCAATTTATAACACCGAAATAAGGGATCTCCGTTGGCCAGGTGATCGATCCTTTCTTCGGCCAGCCCGTGGCATGGGAGTTGTTCCTTGCGAAGGTGGGTGTCTTGAGAGAGTTATCGCTGACAGCCCACTCGAACACCCACTTTTATACTCGTTTCTTATTAATTCAAATATTGCATTCCAGTGTCATTGGCTGTAGGTCATCTGATTGACCTTTAACACCTCTTTAAGGGCTCTGCTCTAGGCCAGCATCTATTTATTGCCTTCTTCCCAGCAAGTGACAGTAGTCGGTAATTTATGGCTCTTTGTTCTCTTCAGTAACCAGCTCAAATCACTCCAGGCAGGCACCAACCCCAACATTCACAAACCTGCACATTATGTCTAATCAACGAACATCTCACAAATAACTTCTTGTTTGGAAATGATGTCTAGTACAGCAGATTGCCTGAAGCATCATTGTGTCTTCTTTAAAACACAGAAAGCAAAGCAACTCCATCTCACAAAATGGAGAATGTAAAACAGTTCCACAAAATGGCAGCCTCCAATTCCAAGCACATGGCAAAAACAAAGACAATTGACCTGTCTGCTTCCACTGTCCTTGATCCATTTGAATTCAACGTTTTCTTCCATATTTTAAATCCACCATGGCCAACAACTTGTCCATCCTTACTACCCAAGAGTAAATCGAGCTTTGCCTTATCCCTACTAGGATCCTCTATAAGCTGCCCGAGAAAACTTTCCTAAACACACTCAACAAATTCCACCCCATCTAAGGCCTTGACTCTCTGGCAGTCACAGTCAATGTTAGGAAACTTAAAATCTCCTACGATGACAACCCTATTAGTCTAAAAATTCTCCCCAGTCTCCAAGGATTAATTGTATATATCGTACAATCCCAACAATGCAATCAACCTCTTCTTGATTCTTAGCTCCATACATGAAGCCTCACCAGATAATCATTCAGTAACGTCACCTTAAAGTAGTGCTGTGATGTTCCCCTTAATCAAAACAAGTTACCTGTATCTTGGAACATTAAGCTGCCAGTCCTGTCCCTCCCTCAGCCACGTCTCTGTAATAGATAGCTTAGTCCCACATAGCTATCCAAGGCCTGAGTTTATCCAACGTACCTGTCGGACCTCTTGCATTGAAATGAATGCAGTTTAATCCCACAGACTTTCTTCACTCTTTGCCATACTCCTTCTCATCCTGCTCGCTCAATTCGTTTTGCAGTTTCCTTTATCACTATTCTGCCTTTCCATTGCCTCAGGATCCCACCACCTGCCAATACAGTTTAAACCCATTTTATGTGGGACCACTGGCAAATCTGCCTGCCAGGAGATTAACCACCTCCAGTTCAGGTGTAACCTGTCCCCCTTGTCACCCTTGCCCCAGAAGAGATCTCAATGATCCAGATATCTGAATCCCTGCTCCCCCCCCCCGCCCATCAACTCTTCAACCACACATTTATCTGCCATATCCTCCTGTTCTTTCTCTCACTAGCACATGGCACAGGTAGCAATGCCCTGTAAGTCCTGCTTCTTAACCTCTTCCCTCACTCCCTGTATTCACTCTGCAGGACCTCACCCATTTTTCTACCTGTGACATCTGTGTCACTTTTGAGGATGTTCTGCACTCCAGGGAGACAACACACCATTCTGGGTTCAGTTTGTGACCACAGAACATCCGGTCCATTCCCCCCACCCCCAACTATCATGATCATCCTGACTGCATCCATCCTTCCTCACTAAACCTCAGAGCCATGGTCTTGGGTACTGCTGCTTTCTTCTGCAAGTACATCCCACAACAGGAGAACCCTGCGCTCTTCTGCCTATTCCCCTTGCTCATCCAGGTGGTCACCCGACTATCTGCAGCCTGAATGTTAGGCGTGACCTCCTCACTAAAGCTCTCAAGACACGGTGGGCCGAGTAGCCTATATCTTTACTGTATGATTCTCTGCAACTCTATGCAAGTTAATTGATCTCATCTAAAGCTGTTTTATGAGTTTTGAAGAGCAGCAGAGTAACCAAGGAAAGATAAGTGTCTCTGTGGGAGGCGTGTGTGTTGGAATGCAGGATGTGGGGAAGGTTGTTAATGAACCCTCTGCACTGAAGGAGGGGGAGGGAAAGGAGACACTGTACTTAATGTGAAAGAGTATGAGATACTGGATGGGGTAAACATAGGAGACAGAAGGAGGAGATGTAGTGAGGCTGTCAACATCGGTGAAAGAGAATAAAATATATCTCAAGATATAAACGGCAGGAAATTTCAGATACTCTGACCACAACACTTCAGGAGTCGACGACTGGAGTGCTGCAGCTGTTGTTATAAAGGGAGGAAGGGGTAAACCAGGCCAAGTTACAAGCCAGTTAGTTTAACTAGCGGTGAGCAGATTATTGGATCCATTCTTTGAGACAGAATAAACCATCATGAATCAAGACGAGTCAGAACAGAGACTCTGATGAATTGAGTTCTTTAAGGAGGTAGCAAGGTTTTGCAATGGAAACTTAAACATCCATCACCCCCTGTTTCCTGTCACAGAGCCATGAGGCATGCTGGACAAACACGGTATCTGAGGGATTCAAGACAGGCTCTGGCCCTGTGATAGGAAACAGAGGGTGATTAATGTTTAAATTTCCATTGCAAAACCTTCCATGGTGAGCTTTGAGCTCTTGGCCTTTGGGCTTCATGTCAAATGCTCACATACCTTTATCTCTACAACCCCATATCTGTTGAAAGTAGAAGCCTCCGTCTTAAGTGCATAGTGACAGATAAATCTTGCTTTCATCCTCTGCAGGATATGCTGGCTATCTATGAACTGACATCAGCATCCGGGACGCCGTGTCGCATGGACCCTGCGCTTGTCACTGCACTGTCAAATCAGAAGAGCGGTAAGTTTACTGGGGCATAGGGGAAAGGCCAGTTTAATGGCAATGGTGGTGGTATTACAAGGATGGACAGCCTTTGACAAATCTCTATAGATTCCCAGTGGAGAGTATCCTGACTGGTTGCAATGCCCAATGCCCAGGAACAGAAAAGTCTACAAAAAGTGATCGATACAGCCCTGTCCATCTCAGACAAAGCCCTGTCCACCATTGAGCACATCTACATGGAGTGCTGCCACAAGAAAGCAGCATCCATCATCAAGGACCCCCACCACCCAGGTCATGCTGTTCTTCTCACTGCTACCATTGGGCAGAAGGTACAGGAGCCTTGGGTCTCACACCAGCAGGTTCAGGAACAGTTATTACCCGTCAACCATCAGGCTCCTGAACCAGCATGGATAACTTCACTCACCTCAACTCTGAACTGATTGCACAACCTACAGACTCACTTTCAAGGACTCTGCAACTCAAGTTCTCAGTATTATTTATTTACTTTTTAAATTTATTATTTGCATGATTTGTCTTCTTTGGCACATTGGATGTTTGTCAGTCTTTGTTATGTATAGTTTTTCATAAATTCTGTTGTATTTTTTTATTTTCCTGTAAATACCTGCAAGAAAATGAATCTCAAGGTAGTGTATGGTGACATATACAGTACGTACTTTGATGACAAACTTACTTTGAACTTTGAAAACTTTCTACACAAATTACCTCAACTCACTAGTCCCATAGTGAAGGCGGACAAACTTTTGGACCAGGAGAACCTCAAAGGATTAACTTGGCCATGGGCTCCATTCTCACTGTGAGGCCGGGTCTGAATCCTTAACTAAATGTGAATCAGATGTAGATATGGTGAGGATACATATAGGTCAAATCAAACGCTCTGAATCAAATCTCATGCTTCTCAATCCACCTTCTGCATCATCTAGAGCCAAAATATCCAAAGTCACTGATGAATACAGGACTGAAGATGTTATATTTCAATGCATGCAGTATACGAAATAAGGGAGATGAACTTATAGTGCAGTTAGAGATTGGCAGGTATGACATTGTGGGCATCAGTGAGTCCTGGCTGAAAAAGGATGATAGCTGGGAGATTAATATCCAAGAATGCACATTGTATTGAAAGGACTGACAGGTAGGCAGAGGGGGTGGGGTGGCTCTGTTGGTAAAAAATTAAATCAAATCCTTAAAAACAGGTGACAAAGGATTGGAAGATGTAGAAAGGACAACTGTGATGGTATCAGAAAGGATCTGGCAAGTGTGGGTTGGGACATGCTGTTTTCTGGCAAAGGTGTAATTGGAAACTGGGAGGCCTTTATAAAATGAAATTTTGAGAGTACAAAGCTTGTATGTGCCTGTCAGAATAAAAGATACAGATAACAAGTGTAGGGAACCTTGGTTTTCAAGAGATATTGAGGCCCTGGTTAAGAGAACAAAGGAGGTGCATAGGAAGTGGCGGTAAGTAGGAACAAATGATGTACTTGTGGAGTACAAGAAATGCAAGGGAACACTTAAGAAAGAAGTCAGGAGGACTAAGAGAAGGCATGAAGTGGCTCCAGCGGACAAGGTGAAGGAGAATCCTAAGGGATTCTACAGATATGTTAAGAGCAAAAGGATTACAAGGGACAAAATTGGCCCTCTGGAAGATCAGAATGGTAATCTGTGTGTGGAGCAAAAACAGACGGGGGAGATCTTAAATGCATTCTTTGTATCTGTATTTACTCAGGAGATGGATACAGAGTCTATAGAGGTGAGGCAAAGCGGCATCAACTTCATGGACCCTGTACAGATTACAGAGGAGGAGGTGTTTGCTGTCCTGAAGCAAATCAGGGTGGATAAATCCCCAGGGCTTGACAAAGTGTTCCCTCGGACCCTGCAGGAGGCAAGTGCAGAAATCACCGGGGCCCTTGCAGAGATATTTAAATCATCCTTAGCGACAGGAGAGATACCAGAGGATTGGAGGATAGCCAATGTTGTTCCACTGTTTAAGAAAGGCTCTAAACAGAACCCAGGAAATTATGTCAGTACTGTAGTGGGAAAGTTATTGGAAGGTTTTCTAAGGGACTGGGTATACAAGTATTTGGGTAGACATGGACTGATAGGGATAGTCAGGATGGCTTCGTGCATGGTAGGTCATGTCTAACCAATCTTACAGAGTTTTTCGAGGAAGTTACCAAGAAAGTGGATGAAGGTAAAGCAGTGGATGTTGTCTACATGGACCTTAGCAAGGTCTTTGATAAGGTCCTGCATGGGAGGCGGGTTAAGAAGTTTCAGTTGCTCGGCATTCAAGATGAGGTAGTAAATTGGATTAGATATTGGCTTTGTGAGAGAAGCCAGGGAGTGGTAATAGGTGGTTGCCTCTCTGATTGAAGGCCTGTGACTCGTGGAATGCCACAGGGATCAGTGCTGGGTCTGCTGTTGTTTGTCATCTGTAATCAATGATCTGGATGATAATATGGTTAACTGGATCAGCAAATTTGTGGATGACACCACGATTGTGGGTGTAATGGACAGTGAGGAAGACTATCATGGCTTGTAGCAGGATCTGGACCAGCTGGAAAAATGGGCTGAAAGATGGCAGATGAGATTTAATGCAGACAAGTGTGAGGTGTTGCACTTCAGTAGGACCAACCAGGGTAGGTCTTACACAGTGAACAGTAGGGCACTGAGGAGTGTGGCAGAACAAAGGGATCCGGGAATACAGGTCCATAATTCATTGAAAGTGGTGTCACAGGTAGATAGGGTCATAAAGAAAGCTTTTGGCACATTGGCCTTCAGAAATCAAAGTATTGAGTACAGAAGATGGGATGTAATGTTGAAGTTGTCTCAGACATTGGTGAGGCCTAATTTGGGGTATTGTGTGCAGTTTTGGTCACCTACCTACAGGAACGATGTAAACAAGTCTGAAAGAGCAGAAAAAAGTTACAAGGATGTTGCCAGGTCTGGAGGATCTGAGTTATAAGGAAAGACTGGATAGGTTAGGACTTCATTCCCTGGAACGTAGAAGATTGAGAGGAGATTTGATAGAGATATACAAAATTATGAGGGGTATAGATAAGGTAAATGCAAGCAGGCTTTTTCCACTGAGGTTGGGTGGGAATACAACCAGAGGTCACAGGTTAAGGGTGAAAGGTGAGAAGTTTAAGGGAAACATGGAGGGAAATTTCTTCACTCAGAGGGTAGTGAGTGTGTGGAATGAGCCGCCAGCACAAGTGGTGCATGTGTGCTCAATTTTAGTGTTTAAGGGAAGTTTGGATAGGTACCTGTGTGGTAGGAATATGGAGGGCTATGGTCCCAGTGCAGGTCAATGTGAGTAGGCAGCTTAAATGGTTTTGGTTGGACTAGATGGGCCAAAGGGCCTGTTTCTGTGCTGTACTTCTCTATGACTCTATAACTACATCCCTTGAATAAAGTGAATACCTGCGATAGTGCTGGCACAAACAGGTCCTGTGTCATACACAGTGGAAACCAGTAACCACAACGGCTGGAGAAGGCGTGTTGATCAGCTGGTTCCCACTTCTGAGGCGTCTGAAAACCAACGGAAACTGACCAATCCCGATCCAGCGGAAATGGGACAGGATTCTGAGACGACGACTGCAGAACCGCCATTAAGATCAAATGTCACAGTCAGTGCTCCCCCATCACCTGCGCTTCCTGAGGTGCCCCCTGTTGACAATGCAGTACCCAAGCCAAGATCTACACATAGAGTACATCACCAAGAGATAAAATGACTTTGACATCAACCCCAGGTCATTGGTACCCATACAGAAACAGGCAGCCTCCAAAAGGATTGAATCTCTAATTTAGTGACTAAGCCTCAGCACTTGGGATAGAATAATCTCTGGGGTTACGTCTGGAAATAGAGACAGTCTACCCTTTTCCCCTAGATTAGAAAAAAAACGTTTTTTGTTGTTGGTTGAATTTGATTATTACTCCATTGAATAATTCAGCAGTATGGGAAAGGTGAGCAACCTTTAAAATAAGGTGGGGGGGTGAATATTTTATGTATTCATGTATATTTTGACCCTTACGGTTTTCTATCGAGCTTCACTGTGTGTTAACGTACTAAACGTAATGTGAGAGGGAGCCCTGGGTAGATGACTTACAAGTAAAATAAACAGCAACATGTTTGTTCCTGACCTCTCCACCTCTCGACCTCTCGTGTGCGTTATTCACGACCACAAACATAGCAGCACCCATGGAGAGGAGGGCACCATGGTACGCCTGGGGCACTGGAGTTTGGAATTCAATTCCGATGTCATCTGTAAGGAGTTGGCTGGATGGTGTGGCTCGAAGGGCCGGAGGGGCTTCTATATCTCATTAAGTAAAATAACAGTCATTGTTTCGGGCCTGATGAAGGGTCTCAGCCAGAAACGTCAACTGTTTATTCCTCTCCCTAGATGCTGCCTGGCCTGCTGAGTTCCTCAAACATTGTGTGTGTGTTACTCTGGATTTCCAGCATCTGCAGAGTCTCTTGTGTTTATGATTCTCTGCTTTGTTTGCAGATGCCCTGTCTGAAGAAGAATACAAACTGACTCGTCACCTCATGGTTTATGTGGCTGTCTCCCTCCCAACTCTCGCCAATGACCCTTTGTCTATTTATAATCAGGAGCACCAGGGTAAGTGCTGGCAGGGATCGGGTACTTTATTATGAAGCTAATGGACAGGAATCATTGTACGTGTGTGTACAACACTGAAGACGTAATCGGGGTGCTCATTAGCATGAATGCCTTTTCATGTGGCGAGGGGAGGTGGGGTGGGGTGGGAGACAGCGGAACAGGGAAGGGGAGAAGACAGCCAGAGAGAAGAGAGAGAAGTGGAGAAGATTGAGAGAGAGAATGAGAAAGACAGGGAAGACAGTGAGAGAGAGAAAGAGAAGGGGAAAAGAGAGAGAGAAATAAGGAAGATAGAGAATCAGGGAGGGAAATAGCAGAGGAAGAGTGAAAACACAAAACTGCGGGAGAGGGAGCAGGAAATTGCAGTGGGAGTGAGTGGGAGATTGAAAGAGGAGGGGAGAAGGGGATTGTAGGAGGGGAAAGGGAAACTTATTGAAGGAGGAGAGGTGGTCAGACGTGGGGAGGAGAATTGAGTAGGAGAAGTGCAGGAAGACAGTGCGCAGTATTATTGGGATGAGAAAGTCCACACATCACAGAGAGGTCTGAGATTGGGACTAGCGAGAGCTGAATTGTCTCCCAGCTGGTCGTTCCTGAGTATTCACGCCAGCCACCTTTACCATCAGGTCACCGGAACAATATCCACTGCCTGGCCAAGGCGATCAATGAGATTGCAGCTGCACTCTACACCATTCACCAGCAAGATATTCAGGCTCATCTGAAGGAGTTCCTGTTGGTAAGTAGAGATTAGGCAGGTCAGGGTAGGGTTGCATTGTGTCACCATGTCAATTCCTAAGGGACAGTGGGAAGAGTGAGGTCGGGGGGAGGGACAGTGAGGGGGGAATGGGAATAGTAAAGGAGGGACAGGGGTAAGGTGAAGGGGGATGGGAGAACAGTGGGAAGTGTGAGGGGGTGATGGGGCTCGGAGATAGGGAGATGGGGAAACAGTGAGGGACGGGCGGTGGAACGTGTGAGGGGGTGACAGGTGATGGTGAGTTAGGGTGTTACTGGTTATTTTGTGGAACGTTTGACAGGCTGATGTGTGAGAGTTCAGAAGAGTTAGTGAGGATGGGACTGCAGTGTTTAAGATCCTGTAGGCTTGTAACAGACCCTGAAGCTGGGCAACATTATGGAACGGTGTGATTTCTAACATTTAAGATGGAAGGAGGTGAATTTTGCTTCCCACCTGCCATTCGGAATGGTGCAAGCAGACCCACTGAATACTTTGCCGAGGGGCTGAGGTGAGGTGGCGGCAGCTGGCCCCGGGTGAACGTACGCGGAATGAGTTCTCGCTGTGCTGCCCTTTGTGTTATTTGTCCTTTCTCTAGTGTGCTTCGATGAGCCTGCTGCAAATTGGTCAAGAAACAGATAAAACCCTTGTGAAAAACAGGGAATCGGTTTACCTCATTCTGCATATGGTAAGAAAACACGACTTTTTGGAGCTTTTGCCCAGTCCACTGCAGGAACCTCATTCTTCTCCAGCCTCTGTTATCCTTCCTGTCCACCCATCCTGTTCTTGCACAGAGACATTGTTCTCCTGGTACAGCGGTCCGGTCACATCCTCTCACCCTGTTATCCCGACACACCCTTGCTTCTGGTTACACGAAACCCCAGTTTTAAAATTTGCATCCCCATATTCTGATGCATGCATTGGTTTAGCTGCTCCTGAGAGTCCAACATTTGCACAGATCAATGATAATCCAAATTGCAGAGGAAACACTACCCAGTTCATGCACCCATTGCAACGTCTCAGTCTCCTGCACCGCGCTTCACATCACATCGCTCTTGCTATGATGACATCTTAGCTTTAGCAACACGTGGGGGTCAGGAGAAGAGTTATTTTCCCCTCAGAAGGTGTTTGAAATGTGGGACACACTACCCGAGGGGGTGGTGGAGGCAGAGACTGTCACTACATATAACACGTATCTGGACGAGCACTTGTGTCACTCAGACAGAGAAGGGTGTGGACTGAGTGCTGGGAAAACAGATTGGTGTAGAAAGGTGGCTGATGGTCTGCATGGAGATGATGGGCTGAAGGGCCTGTTTCCGTGCTGTGTGTCTCTGTGTTGGAGAGCACGGTAGCGCAGTAGTTAACAGAACGCTATTACAGTGCTTGCGAACCGGGCTCAGTTCCCGACGCTGTCTGTAAGGAGTTTGGACCTGCTCCCCGTGACCGTGTGGGTTTCCTCCGGGTGCTCTGGTTTCCTCCCACAGTCCAAAGGTGCACAGTTTAAGAGGTTATTTGGTCACATGGTCTAATTGGGAGGCATAGGCTCGGGCTGTTTCCTCATTGTATCTTTAAATAAAAATATGAAATGAATATGAAGTCAAATCACTACTTTACTAATTCATTTGCATCCTTTACCTTTTACACATGAGAGTTACCTTTCAATTTCAACAATTCAGTAAAATAGTTAAAGTTTCTTGTTCAACTAATTAGTGTTGACGTGTTTTGCAGTTAATCGAGGAGTCTCCTTTCCTGGAAATGGACATGCTGGAGGACTACTTTCCGTATGTTCTGCTGAGGAATGCCTTCCGTGAAGTGTACAGACCTGTTGTCATGACCGTAGTATAACTGCAGCATGTTTCCTTTTCAAATCCATCTGTTAAGCTAAACATAATAAGATGCATTGCAGGTTCTAGGCACGGGGAGTAGGTGGGGTCAGGCGGGAGGGCCAGGTGAATCGGGACTGAAAGCAAGGATGTGATTTGGATACCACAGAGGACCAGTGGAGGAGCAGAAGAAAAGATTCAGGAATCTGGGCCTTGGGAGATGGAGGAAGGTGGGAGCAACAGGGGTTGATTTGGGTGATACGGGTAAGGTGCACAGAGGAAAGGGATCAGGTGTGTTTTTGGAGAAGAGGTACAGAGGTGGTGTGGGACAGTCTGGACGTAGACACCGTGGAGGGCATTAGGTCAGCAAGGGGGTATATCATTCACAGGACTCATGTGGAAGAAGATGGGGCTACAGTAGTTTAATCTGTCCCGACTCTGCCTACACAACTGCCGGATACAGATGTAATTACCCAAGAAGATCTGCTCTTCGCTGAAACCAAATAACGCTTTCCGCTCAGTACACTGTTTAACTCTGTGCCGCAAAATCAAATAGACAGCAACGTTTGCATTCTAGTTTGAAATATTTTACTTTCCTTGCTTTTACGACTGCCTGTAAGCAAACAAATCTCACAGTTGTATAATGTATACATTCTTTGATAATAAATGCACTGAGGAACTTTGAAAAGAATCATTTAACTGCTGGATAGTAGAGTTTCTGAAGCTGTGAGGAGGGGAGGGCAGAGTGGCAGGGGATTATGTGAGAAGCTGGGAGGTGATAGCTAGAAGAAATAAAGGGCTGAAGAATTTGATAGGAGAAGAGAGTGGACCATGGGAAAGGGGGAAGGAGGAGGGACACCCAAGGAAGGTGGTGGCAGGGGAGGTGAAAAGAAGGGGTGAGAGGGCCACCAGATGGAAAAGGAGAGGATGGACTACTCTAATTGTGGTCTCACTGATGTCTTGCCGACCCTCTCTCTCTGCTCCACACCGAGACTCCCTCACTCCAGGGAATCTGACCCAGTTCCCTCACAGGTACAGCCATCCCCTGCTGAAAGAGAAGGTAGGTAGTTGTGGGAGGGGATAAATTGAGAAGTTGGGAGGTGATAGGTAAAACCGGTAAAGGGCCGACGGAGAAGAAATCTGATTGGAGAGAACAGTGCAAACAAGGAGGGGCACCAGAAGGAAGTGTTGGGCAAGTGAGCAGAAGACAAGGGGTAAGAGGGGAGCCAGGATGGGGAATAGAAAAGCAGAGAAGAGGGAGGATGGAGAAACTACCGGACGTTGGAGAAATAAATGTCCATGCCATGACAGGATTACAGGAGAGCAGGAGCACAACAGAAGTTGTGAAACAGCAGGAGCAGTGGAACACATAACTACAGGAGAACAGAGAATCAAAACGAGTGCAAAGTCACATAGAATAAGAAGTGCACTCAGAAACTGTCACTGGGACTCAGGGGCATAGAACCTGGCACAGAGACGCGGGAGCGCAGAAACACAGGAGAATGGAAAGATAGGAGCGCAGACACACCAGAGTGCAGAGACACTGGAGTGCAGACACACAGGAGCATGAACACACTGGAACGCTGAGACACTGGAGGAAATGATGCTCAGAAAAGGTTGATTTTAATGTGCTTGCATCCAAACATACATTCCTTTCTTTTCCAATCTTTTTATTAATTTTCAAAATTATAAACATAACAACAGTATTAATGAACAGAGATTGGATTACATTATTAATAATTGACATTGCAAATATAGCATTGGTAATAATACAGATATATAAAGTTTCCCAAACTCTAAACATAATTGACATGGTAAAGGGATAAATTAGAAAAAATCTAAAGAAAAAACCCGAATTAGAAAAGAAAAAAAAAGACATATTAATTAAACTAAGCGATAATAACCTAAACTAAAAACAGAACTATAGAAAAAAAAGACAGGCTAATATATGACATTGGATAGAATCATTAATGTCGTTAACTCCACTCCTCTATCCATTTAAAAAAAAGTACATCCAAACGTATATTCCACTTTGCCAGAAGCACAGCAATACATTAGGGAAACAAATGAGGAGGTGAAGAATGCGATACTGACTATTATGGGTGGTAACAGAGGTGACAGCTAAGCAAATGTTACCCAAGGAGAGGAAAACGCCCACTGCATTTGCGTCCCACCAATGGATGGTGTCGCAAAGATTAACATTAGATTGAGATCATTTCAAACCAGAGCCCTCAAATAGATGATTAAGAACACTACTGTCTCAAGAAAATACACAATGTGTCATGTGGAGAAGCACAGTTCAGGGTAGAAAGCAGCAGAGAGATTGCAGAAGAGAGTAACACAGCCTTCGCCCAATCACGAAAACTGTTGTCGGGGGCAACCATCCCAGTACAGTGCTGTTTCAGCTGTGCTAATGTGGGTCATTATGCCCGGAGCTGTACAGCAAACAGTTTGGATAATCTGAATCCTAACATAAATCAGAGATTGGAGTTACAGAAGATACTGGAATGTTGGCTAATGTGGGGATGTCATGCTTTCTACTTCTGCATGATGAATCACTTTTGGCATTTCTTTATTTTAAAGTCATAAAATAATATGTTTCCTCAATGTTGTCTCATTGTAATTTAATATTTTGGCAACTGTTAACCCTTAAGAAGAGCGGGTTATTTTCTGAAATGGTTTCAAGTGCGAATGTTTGTGCTTTTCAAATTATGTGTGAGGTGTGGCCATTTGAGCTCACTTTAGAGAGGGAGAACTCATGAGTGAACACAGGCTCATTTGATATTGGAAGTTTGAATTAATCACACGTTTCAGAGGAATACAAGGTGACCAATTGAAAGAATTTTGATATATCAAAATAAACTTTATTCATCAAAGAATATTTACAAGTACAGGCCCTTCGGCCCATGATGTTGTGCCGAGCTTATAACCTATGCCTCTTATCACTTACACCTCTATTCAAGTCACTTCTCATCCTCCTTCGCTCCAAAGAGAAAAGCCCGAGCTCACTTAACTTTTCCTCATAAGATGTGCTCTCTAATCCATACAGCATCCTGGTAAATCTCCTCTGCACCCTTGCTAAAGCTTCTAGAACTGAACACAATACTCCAAGTGTGCTCTAACCAGGTCTTTATAGACACAAGAATTCTGCAGGTGATGGAAATCCAAAGAAACACACACAAAAATGCTGGAGGATCTCAGCAGGCCTGGCAGCATCTATGGAAATCAATAAACAGTTAACCTTTCAGACCAAGACCCTTTTTCAGGACTGATAGTCTTGAACTTCTCCACTTCTCCAGTCCCGAAGAAACATCTTGGCCTGAAATGTCGACGGTTTCTCATTTCCACAGGGCTTTATAGAGCTGTAACATCACCTGGCTGTCCATGCTATCTATGTCTCTCATAATCTTGTACACCCCTATCAAGTTGTCTCTCATCTTCCTTCGTTCCAAAGAGAACCTGGGTCTAGCTTGCTCAACCTACCCTCATAAGACATGCTCTTTCATCCAAGCAGCAGCCTGGTAAATCTCCTCTGCACCCTCTCCAAAACTTCCACGTCCTTCAAGACCAGAACTGAACATAATATTCCAAGTGTGCTCTAACCAGAATTTTATAGAGCTGCAACATTAGCTCATCACCTTTGAACTCAATCCTATGACTAATGAAGGACAACACAGCATATGCCTTCTTAACCACCTTAGCAACTTGCACAGAAATTTGCGAAGATTCCGAAGGAAGCAAAGTGCTTGCATGGATTTTTGTTTTGTCTTCTCTATGTTTTTAGTTTATGTTCCTTTATTTGTTTCCTGTGGAATTGATTTTATAGAAAGACCAAGGTTCTACACTGGCCATGTGGAATCCAAGTTAAGATGATGGAAATCTCTGCATCTCTATTCCAGATATAAGATGTCCACATTTCAGAGGGCAATCAGCGTTTGGGGAAATTTTTCATCAATGGATAGTTAAACTGGGAATTTGGAATCGATATTTTGAAAGATTGGGATATTTGTGGGGGGGGGGTCATAAAAGTTGTTTTTACTCTAAAGACTGCTTTCTTATGACAGGACCTAAAAGATGTTGCTCAAGACTTTTGACATATTGATATTCAGGTTTAGAGTTTCTTTGGAAAATAATTTTGATGCGATCATAGTGATTGTAGTGAGAGCTAGAGGCAGTTCTTTGTGGAGTTTATGCACCAGTTTTCAAAAGCAAGTGGGGCTTGTCAGGACTTGTCTGCAGAGTGGGAAATTGCTTGGATTATTAGTAACTTGGCAAGGGCCAGTAAAAGGAAGCAAAGTGTAAGCAAATCTGCCATTGTGTGAGTGGGCCAGAGTTAGAGTGGCAGGCTTTGGTGAGAACAGTGGGAGGCTCTAAGTAAGTTTTATTTTCTCTCTTTTTTTTAGTGCATAGCTAGTGCGCTGAGAATGGGTCCAGAGTTAATCGTATGTTCTTTGTGTGTGATGTGGAAACTCTGGGATACCTTCAGTCTCCCTGATTACTGCATCTGCATGAAATCCATCGAGTTGCAACTCAGTAGAGAGCGTGTTAAGGAACTGGAGCTGCAGCTCGATGATCTTCAGCTCATAAATGAGGAGGTGATAGATAGGAGCTGCACCTCGAAGTTGCAGGAGACAGTTAGCTGGGAGATTGTCAGGAGAAGGAAAGGAATAGACAGCCGGTGCAGAGTACCCTTGTGGCCTTTCCCCTCAATATAAGTATACCACTTTGGATACTGTTGAGTGGGACAACCTACTGGGGGAAGCTGCAGTGACCTGGTCTCTGGCACTGAGTCTGGCTCAGTGGCTCAGAAGGGATGGAGGGAGAAGAGGAGTGCAGTAGTGACTGGGGATTCCATAATTAGACAAGCAGAAAGCAGATTCTGTGGATGTGAAAAAGACACCCAGATGATATGCTGTCTCCCAGATGCCAATCTTGGAGCAGGTCCACAGCATTCTAAAGGGGAACGGTGAGCAGCCAGAGGTCGTGGTACATATTGGTACCAATGACATCGGTAGGAAAAGGGAGGTGGTCCTGAAGAGAGAATAGAGGGAGCTAGGTAGAAAGCTGAAAAGCAGAACTTCAAGGATAGTGATCTCTGGATCGCTGCCTGTGTTACGAACCAGTGAGGGTAAGAATAGAATGATTTGGCGGATGAATGTGTAGCTGAGGAACTGGTCTGGGGGGTTTCAGATTCCTTGATTATTGGAATCTCTTCTGGGGAAGGTATGATCTATACAAAAAGGACGGGTTATACCTGAACCCAAGGGGAACCAATATCCTTGTAGGCAGGTTATTTAGAGCTGTTGGGGGGGGAGGGTTTAAATGAACTTGGCAGGGGGATGGGAACCGGAGTGATAGGGCTGAGGATGGGGCAGTTGGTATACAAGTGTGTAGTGAGGCTGTGAGGAAGGACAGGCAGCTGATGGGGCAAAATTGCAGTCAGTGGGATGAGTTGAAGTGTAACGTGCAGGCAAAATCGAAAAGGGTGATGAATACAGGACTGAGGGTGTCATATTTGAATACATGCAGTATGCGGAATAAGGTAGATGATCTTATAGCACAGTTAGAGATTGGCATGTTTAACGTTGTGGGCGTCACTGAGTCATGGCTGAAAGAAGATCATAGTTGAGAGCTTAACATCCAAGGATGCTAGAGGCATTACTAGTCAGAGAAATTGTCACGGCAGTCCTCAGTCAGAACAGACTAGAAAACTCGTCTAGTGAAGCTTTATGGATGGAACTGAGGAACAAGAAAGCTATGACTCTGTTAATGGGGCTATATTATAGTCCACCCAACAGTTCACGGGATTTAGAGGAACAAATTTGTAGACAGATCACACAGACTCTCTACAAATCAAAATTGGCCTCTGTCCAGTTTAGAATCTCAAACTGAGGACCAGCCCTGTCCTTTCCCATAATTTCATTGAAACTAATGGCATTTTGATCACTAGATGCAGAGTGTCCCCTTAAACAAACTTCTGTCACCTGCCCTGTCTCATTCCCTAATAAGAGATCTAGTATCACTCTCTCTACTTAGTACTGATTAAGGAAACTTTCCTGAATCCATCATTCCCACCATCCTGATTGATAAGTTACAGAACCTGGGCCTCTGTAACTCCCTCCGCAATTGGATCGTCGACTTCCTAACCAGAAGACCACAGTCTGTGCAGATTGGTGATAGTATATCCTCCTTGCTGACGATCAACACTGGTGCACCTCAGCGGTGTGTGCTTAGCCCACTGCTCTACTCTCCGTATACACATGACTGTGTGGCTAGGCATAGCTCAAATACCATCTATAAATTTGCTGACGATACAACCATTGTTGCTAGAATCTCAGGTGGTGACGAGAGGGCGTACAGGAGTGAGATATGCCAACTAGTGGAATGGTGCCACAGCAACAACCTGGCACGCAACATCAGTAAGATGAAAGAGCTGACTGTGGACTTCAGGAAGGGTAAGACGAAGGAACACATACCAATCCTCATAGATCAGAAGTGGAGAGAGTGAGCAGCTTCAAGTTCCTGGGTGTCAAGATCTCTGAGGATCTAACCTGGTCCCAACATATCGATGTAGTTGTAAAGAAGGCAAGACAGTAGCTATACTTCATTAGGAGTTTGAAGAGATTTGGCATGTCAACAAATACACTCAAAAACTTCTATAGTTGTACCATGGAGAGCATTCTGACAGGCTGCATCACTGTCTGGTATGGAGGGGCTACTGCACAGGGCCGAAAGAAGCTGCAGAAAGTTGTAAATCTAGTCAGCTCCATCTTGGGAACTAGCCTGCAAAGTACCCAGGACATCTTCAGGGAGCGGTGTCTCAGAAAGGCAGTGTCCATTATTAAGGACCTCCAGCACCCAGGGCATGCCCTTTTCTCACTGTTACCATCAGGTAGGAGATACAGAAGCCTGAAGGCACACACTCAGCGATTCAGGAACAGCTTCTTCCCCTCTGCCATCTGATTCCTAACTGGACATTGAACTCATGAACACTACCTCACTTTTTAAAATATATATTATTTCTGATTTTGCATGATTTTTTATCTTTTCAATATACATATACTGTAATTGATTTACTTATATACATGCCGATGATAATAAGCCTGATTCTGATTCTAATTCTGATAAGTTTTTCCGTTCCTGGGCAGTGGTGTTTCCATACCAGGCCGTGATGCAACCACTCAGGATGTTTTCCACTGTGCATCTATAGAAGTTTGTGAAAGTTTGTGGTGCCATGTCAAATCTGCACAAACTTCCAAAGAAGTGGAGGAGTAACACACATCAAAGTTGCTGGTGAACACAGCAGGCCAGGCAGCACCTCTAGGAAGAGGTACAATCGACGTTTCGGGGCAAGACCCTTCGTCAGGATAGGTGCTGCCATGCCTTTTTTGTTATGGCATTTATGTGCTGGTCTCGGGATATATCCTCTGATACGAGAACATCAAAGAATTTAAAGTTACTGACACTTTCCACCTCAGTTCCCCTGATGAGGACTGGCTCACAGAACTCTGGTTTCTTCCTCCTGTAGTCAACAATCAGTTCTTTGGTTTTGCTGACATTAAGTGAGAGGTTTCTAATGTGACACTCCTCAACCAGATTTTCATTCTCCCTCCTATATGCCAACTCGTCACGACCTTTGATTGAACTAGCAACAGTGGTGTCATCAACAAACTTAAAAATGGCATTGGAGCTGTACTTAGGCTCACAGTCATTAGTGCAAAGTGAGTAGATCAGGAGGCTAAGCACACAGCCTTGTGGTGTTCCTGCGGTGATGGTGAGTGTGTGGGAGATGTTGTTGCCAATCTGTACTACCTGGGGTCTGCCACTGAAGAAATCGAGGATCCAATTGTGTAGGGAGGGCCAGATCTTAAAACGTTAGTGATGAGTTTTGATGAGATTGAATGCTGAACTGTAGTCAATAGAGAGCATCCTGATGTATGCATCTTCACTGTCCAGATGTTCCAGAGCTGAGCAAAGAGCCATTGAAATGACATCTGCTGTTGACCTGTTGTGCCAGTAGATAATTTGGAGCAGATCAAACCTGCTTCTCAAGCAGGGGTTGATATGTTTCATTACCATCCTTTCAAAGCACGTCATCACTGTGGATGTAAGTGCTACTGGATGATAGTCATTGAGGCAGATCACCATGATCTTCTTGGGCACTGGTATAATTGAGGCCTGCTTAAAGCAGATGGGTAACTCAGACTGCCAAAGCGAGAAGCTAGAGATCTCAGTGAACACTCCAGCCAGTTGATTAACCCAGTACTCAGTCAGGTATACAGTCTGGGCCAGACACTTTCCATGGATCCACTCTCCCAAATGATGCTCTCACGTCAATGCTAGAGACTAAAATCATAGGGTTGTTGGGGCCCATGGGGTTCATGAAGGTTCCTCCGCGTTTTGATGGTCAATGCAAGCATAAAAGGCATTGAGCTCATCTGGGAGTGAAACCTCGTTGTCACCTACGTCACTTTTTCTCACTTTGTAGGAGGGGATAGCATTCAAGCCCTGCCACAGCTGTCGAGCATCCTTCTGTGATCCAACTTTGTGCTGGAATTGGCACTTTGCATGAGATGGTTTTCCAGATGTTGTGCATGGACCTCTTGTACTTGCCTTGGTCACAAGACTGAGTGTCACTGATCTGGCTCTCAGCAGATTGTGGATCGCTTGGTTCATCCAGGACTTCTGGTTGGGAAAGACTCTGAATGATTTTGTGGGGACACATTCATCCACAAGTGTCTTTATTAAGTCTGTGACAACCATGGCATGTTCATTCAGGTCCTCTGATGAGTCTTTGAACATGCTGCAGTCCACCAGCTCTGTTCTAGGACCCCTGCTCTTTGTGATTTTTTTATAAATGACTTGGATGAGGAAGATGAAGGGAGGGTCAGTAAATTTGGAGATGACACAAAGGTTGTTGGTGTTGGATAGTGTACAAGGTTGTAGTAGTTACAACAGGACATTGACAGGATGCAGAGTTGGGCTGAGAAATGGCAGATGGATTTCAACCCAGGAAAGTGTGAAGTGATTCACGTTGGAAGGTCAAATGGAAAGACAGAGTACAGGACCATTGGCAGAATCTTTAGCAGTGTGGAGGAGCAGAGGGATCTTGGAGATCACTCAAAGTTGCAGCGCAAGTTGATAGGGTTGTTAAGAAAGCGTATAGTATCCTGGCCTTCACTAATCTGGGGATTGATGTCAAGAGCCAAGAGATAATATTGCAGCTCTATAAAACTCCGGTTAGAACACACTAGGAGTATTGTATTCTGTTCTGGTCACCTGATCATAGGTAGGATGTGGAAGCATTTGAGAGGGTACAGATGAGATTTACCAAGATGCTACCTGGATTAGAGATGTGTTCTGCATTCAGAGATGCTCTTTTGCACACCACTGTTGTAACGTGTGGTTATTTGAGTTGCTGCCTCTTTCCTGTCAGCTTGAGTCAATCTGGCCATTCTCCTCTGACCTCTCTCATAAACAAGGCATTTTCACCCACAGAAACCCTGCGTGCTGGATGTTTTTTTTTGTTTTTTATACCATTCTCTGTAAACTCCAGAGGCTGATGTACATGAAAATCTCAAGAGTTTTCTGAGATATCATCAGTTTCTGAGATACTCACCCACATGGTCTGGCACCAACCATCATTCCACGATCAAAGTCACTTAAATCGCATTTCTTCTCCATTCTGATGTTTGGTGTTAACAACAACTGAGCCTCTTGACCGTGTCTGCATGCTTTTATGCATTGAGTTGCTGCCACATGATTGGCTGATTAGATATTTGCATTAACGAGCAGGTGTACAGGTGCACCACATAAAGTGGCCACTGGGTGTAGAGCCATGAAATTTGATGTTTTGTGGAGGTGGTACAGTGCAATCCATAAAAATCTCTAAATTATAAGGAAATATTTTAAAAATAAATTAAATAAGTAGTGCAAAGAGAGAGTAAAAATAGTGAGGTAGTGTTCATGGGTTGGTTCAATGTCCATTCTATAATCTGATGGCAGAAGGGAAGAAGCTGTTATAAAAAGTTGAGTGTGTATCTTCAGGTTTCTGTACCTCCTCCTTGAATGTAGCAATGAGAAAAGGGCATGTCCTGGTGGTGGGGATTCTTAATGATGGATGCTGCCTTTTTGAAGATGGGGAGGCCAGTGCCCATGATGGAGCTGGCTGGGTTCACAACTTTCTGCAACATTTTTCCAGTCCTGTGCAGTGGCCCCTCCATACCAGACAACATGGCACATAACGAACAAATGAGTTGGTCAGAGACTTCTTCAAGCTGGCCTGGTTGAAATTCCCCTCAATAAACAGGAAGGCATCAAGGTGTGCTGTTTTGTGACAGCTGATCACGGTGCTCAGCTCCTCCAGTGCCTGCCTGACATTGGCCTGAGGTGCAATGTACACTGTTGCCTGGATGGTAGTGGAAAACTCCCTCAGCAGGTAAAGTGGACAACGCTTGACCGCTGGATGTTGCAGGTCGAGGGAATAGGACTGAGATAGAACTGTCACATCCGTGCGCCACAATGAGTTAATCGTGAAGCCTACTCCCCCTCCTCTACCTTTAAAGACTCAACTGACCATCAGGCTGCAGAACATGAGCCACGTTTCTGTGAAGCAAAGTACACAGCTTTTCCTGATGTCCCTGATCCTTCAATCTGGTGCTCCGGTTTCCTCCCACACTCCAAAGAGATACGGATTAGTGAGTTCATTGGTCACATTGGGTAGTACAGGCTCATTGGGCCAGAAGGTCCTGCTGCCGTGCTGGATCTCTAAATAAAATACTTTATTTTAAAAATAGGGTGAATGTGTTCAGTTTTTTTTTCCAGGGAAGGGGATAATAAATCTAGAGGGCAAAGCTTTAAGGTGAGAGGGACCTGAGAGGTAAATTCTTCATGGAGAATCTGACAAGCATAGGGAACAAGCTGCCAGACAAAATGGTTGGGGTAAGGTTAATCCTAACCCTACCCCTAAGCCAAACCCTAACCTTAACAACACATAAAATATCACAAAGACGAGAAAATCTGCAGAAGTTAAAAATCTAAGTAACACGCACAAAATGCTGGAGGAACTCAGCAGGCCAGCCAGCATCTATGGAAAAGAGCGAACAGTTGACATTTCAGGCTGAGACCTTTCATCAGCACTGGAAAAAAATAGGTTAGAAGTCAGAGTAAGAAGGTAGGAGGAGGAGAGGAAGAAGTACAAGATGGCAGGTGATAGGCAAAGCTAGGTGAGGGGGAGGGGTGCAGTAAAGAATCAATTGGTGAAAGAGATACAGGGCTGGAGAATGGGGAATCTGATAAGAGAGGACAGAAGGCCATGGAAGAAAAGGAAGGGGGGAGAGCACCAGAGGGAAGTGAAGGGCAGGTAAGGAGACAAGGTGAGAGAAGGAAATGAGAATGGGGAATGGTGAAGGTGGGGGGGCAATTACCAGAAGTTCAAGAAGTCAATGTTCATGCTGTTGTTGTGTGAATGAAATCACTGGAGAGAGAGTCAGTGGCAGATACAAAGCAGCTTCTTTATTCAACAAAACAAAGTACAGCAGACATCATACAGAGATGCTTTCGGTGGAAAGGTCTGCTGGCCCAATGTGGGGCTCGATATTTATTTGCTAAACACAAAGGACAATTCCATATTTACAAAGTATAGACAATGCTTTCTTTTGAAGCTACATACATACTTCACACCTTCTGGTTCACATCCATCCCACAGACGCCAGCAGCGCCTGGACTGGGATCCACAGCTTTTAGGAATCCATTGTTCCAAACTGAATCCACAATACATTTGCAAGGAACAGAAGACTGGTAGCCAAAGCCAGTTGCTAAATGTAAATGACCTAAACCCAAAAATCCCATCAGGTTAGAGGTACCCAGTTGGAATATAAGGTGTTGCTCCTCCAACCTGAGTGTGGCCTCATCTGCGACAGCAGAGGAGGCCATGGACTGACTTGCTGGAATGGGAATGGGAAGAAGAATTAAAATGGGTGGCCACTGAGAGATCCCAGTTTTACTTGGGCAGATACATTGATAGAAAAGGCTCACAGGGATATGAAACAAATGCCGGCAAATGGGACTGGCTTGAGTAATATTGTAAATACATTGGTTGACTAAACATTATTTGTTGTTTTCATAATTCAACACAGGTTATATGTAAAAGTACGTGAATGGGATACACTATTACATCACCATGTCATACGTGTGCACCTCACTAAGAGTAAAACAGACTTAGACACACATCCTGGACTCCCTTGTATTTCTTCCAATTAGTGTTATGTTTTGAAATGTGAAAATATAACTGGCACCTTGGTCAGCATGGACGAGTTGGGCTGAAGGGCCTGTTTCTGTGTTGTGTGACTCTGGATCAATGATTCTGGAACCTTTTTACAACTGAGAACTGTAGCACCTTCAGTAAATTTGATATGGTACATCGAGACTCCTCGAGGCAAATTGAATCAACCCACTACATCAACTATTTTGCCCCAGAACACCAATTCCATTTGCCCCATCAGCACCATGTCCTCCTAACCTCCACCTGATTCAGTGTCTGTTTAACTGCCCCTCAAACACGGTGATTCCGCCCCTTACCCTGGCAGTATCTGCCAGGAAACACTTACCCCTCAGGTCCCCTTTAAATCTCCTGGTGTTCGTATTTGGAATTGGAATTGGTTTATTATTGTCACCTGTACTGAGATACAGTAAAAAGCTTGTCTTCCATACTGTTCATACAGATCAGATCATTACACAGTGCATCAAGATAGAACAAGGTAAAACAATAACAGAATGCAGAGTAAAGTGTAACAGTTACAGAGAAAGTACAGTGTAGACAGACAATAAGGTACAAGGGACATGACAAAGGGTTATGAACCTGACAAGCTGAAGTCCCTCCTTCAACATGTTTGATATATAAGAACACAAAATGTGGTTATGTATCTGGACGAATTAGATAGAAGGAATATTGTGCAAATGTAAGGAATGGAGTGAGGTGGAAAAAAAAACATTAATTAAATGGTGGCACAGGTTCAAGGAGATCCTCCTTGCCTGCGGGAAACAACACTGGCAGGTGTCAATGGAAATAGGTTCCCATCAGCAAACAGGGTAGATAGTGAAGTCAAGAAACTGTCTTATCGTATCAGAGAACCGCTCAACAGTCTGATAATAGCTGTCCTTGAGCCTGATGGTATGTGCTTTCAGACTTTTGTCTTTCCTGCCTGATGGGAGAGGGGGAGAAGAGAGAATGTCAGTGTGGGTGGGATATTTGATTATTCTGGCTGCTTTACTGAGACAGTGAGAAGTGTAGACAGAGTCCATGGAGGGGAGGCTGGTTTCTGTGAAGTGCTGAGCTGTGTCCACAACTCTCTGTGGTTTCTTGTGGTCACAGGCAGAGCGGTTGCTTCTCCCCTCCCATGAGTGAATAAAAGTTCTGTCTGTCTATCTGTCCATGACTCTCATAATTTTCTAAACGTCTGCCAGGTCAACCCTCAGCCTCTGGTGCCCCATAGAAAACTAGCCTGTCCAGTCTCTCCCCTTGGCAAAGTCCTCCAATCCGAGCAACACCCTGGTGAATTTCCTTTACATTTTTTCTCCCCCATGTGCCCTCCCTGCCCACCCCAGCCCATCCAACCACTCCTTCTGAATGGGAGCTTTTTCAGGAAGGCAATATCCAAAGTTCAGGAAGGATCCCCGGCATCTGGGCCATTGCTATCGGGCACGAGGTACAGGAGTGCTGACCTAGCCTGGGAATCCCCTACACTATCTAAGACTGAATTTCTTCTCCTCTTTCTCAACTTACACTCAACTGCCATATATTTATCTTGTTAGAACATAGAACAATAAATCACTGGATGGGTTCATCAGCCCGTGATATTGTGCTGACCTACTCTACAATGAATCTAACTCTTCCCTCTACACAGCCAAGAAACCTCCATTTTTAAAGAGTCATAGAGCACTACAGCACTGAAACAGGCACTTTGGCCCATCTAGTCCATGCTAAACTATTATTCTGTTTAACCCATCAACCTGCGCCTCAACCATAGGCCTCCATGCCCCTCCCATCCATGTACTTACCCAAACATCCCTTAAATGTTGAAATTGAACTCACGTCTACCACTTCCACTGGCAGCTCATTCCACACTCTCACCACCCTCTGAGTGAAGAGGTTTCCCCTCATGTTCCCCCCTTAAATATTTCACCTTTCACCCCTAACCCATGACTTCTTGTTCCAGTCTCACCCAACTTCGGTGGAAAAAGCCTGCTTGCATTTATCCTATCAGTACCCCTCATATTTTTGTATTCAGCACTTCTATCAAATTTCTCCTCATTCTCCTGCACTCCAGGGAATAAAGTGCCACCCTGTTCAACCTTTCCCCATAACTCAAGTCCTCAAGACCCGGCAATGTCCTTGTAAATTTTCTCTGTACTCTTATGAACTTATTGACATCTGTCCTGTAGGTAGGGGACCAAAACTGCACACAATGCTCCAAATTAGGCCTCATCAATGTCTTATACAACTTCAACATAACATCCTATTTTCTATCATCCATATGTCTATCTAAGAGTTTCTTAAATGCCCCTAATGTATCTGCCTTTGCCACCACCCTTGGCTGTACGTTCACACACCCACCATTCTGTGCAAAAAAAAACCATCTCCCTCTGACATCCCTTCTATACTTTCCTCTAATTCACCTCAAACAGATGCCCTCTGATATTGTCCATTTCCACCCTGGGAAAAAGGTGCTGGCCATCCGCTCTGTCTACGCTCCTCATAATTTTGTACACCTTGTAATCCTCCTTCACTGTAAAGAGAAAAGTTTGTTGTGAAATTTATGTGTAATTTTTGCTAAGTTTACATTAACACATATTTGCAATATAAGTAACTTATAGTAACAATATTTGTACCAAACTGCTCATTTTCATAACACTGATACCCGGCGTATGAATGCCCATGTCAATAAACTTCAAGCCTCAGTGTTCCTCCAGCAGTTTGTTTTCCTGCACTAATGTGAAGCGTCCACTAGAGGGCAGCAGTGGTGCAACCCGACTCAGCCATTCCAACTGATCATCTCTCCAGCCTCCAAAGACAGCAAAATTCCAGCTCCCTTTGAAAAATTCACTTGATTTAAAATTCTATCATTGGAAAGGCTCAGTAGACATACAACCATGAAATCTGTCACAGTAATGAGACAACAGAATCACTGAATTGTACACCACAAAATGCTGGAGGAAGTCCATATGACCATGAGACATGAGAGGAAAATCAGGCTGTTCGGCCCATCAAGTCTGCTCCACCATTTGATCATAGTTGCTTTTATTTTCCCTCTAAACTCCATTCTCCTGTGTTCTCCTCGTAAACTTTAATGCCCTTACTAATCAAGAACCTATCAACCTCATCTTATAATATACTCAATGACTTGGCCTCCACAGCCATCTGTGACAGTGAATCAGAATCAGGTTTATTATCACTGGCATGTGTTGTGAAATTTGTTAACTTAGCATCAGGAGTTCAATGCAATATGTAATCCAGAAGAAAAATAAATAAACTTTAAAAATCGTGCAATAAAACCAGAAATAATATATATTCACAGGTTCAATGTCCATTTAGGAGTCGGGTGGCAGAGGGGAAGAAGCTGTTCCTGAATCACTGAGTGTGTGCCTTCAGGCTTCTGTACCTCCTACCTGATGGTAACAGTGAGAAAAGGGCATGTCCTGGGTGTTGGAGATCCTTAATAATGGACGCTGCCTTTCTGAGACACCGCTCCCTGAAGATGTCCTCGGTACGATGTAGGCTAGTTCCCAAGATGGAGCCGATTAAATTTATGACCCTCTGCAGCTTCTCTTGGTCCTGTGCAGTAGCCCCTCCATACCAGACAGTGATGCAGCCTGTCAGAATGCTCTCCATGGTACATCTATAGAAGTTTTTGAGTGTATTTGTTGACATACCAAATCTCTTCAAACTTCTAATAAAGTATAGTCGCTGTCTTGCCTTCTTTATAAATGCATCGATATGTTGGGACCAGGTTAGAATCTCAGAGATCTTGACACCCAGGAACTTGAAGCTGCTCACTCTCTCCACTTTTGATCCCTCTATGAGGATTGGTATGTGTTCCTTCGTCTTACCCTTCCTGAAGTCCACATTCAGCTCTTTCATCTTACTGACGTTGAGTGCCAGGTTGTTGCTGTGGCACCATTCCACTAGTTGGCATATCTCACTCCTGTATGCCAACACTGTGACTGGTTATCGAGTTGGGGTGAGTGATTGCAGAGAGGAGGCCAGCTTCAGTATGTTCTTGTCATCAATAACTCCTCAGCAAAGGCTCTCAGTGTGAAGCTCTGGGCAAAACCACCTCATTACTATGGAAATGGATTCCCGTGTGTGTGTGGAGGGGTGGGCAGGGGAGAGAGAAGAGGGGAAATAATGGGGGAGAGGGAGTGTGGAAGGGAGAGAGAGTTGGGCAAGGGAGCAGAGAAAGTGGGGAAGAGAGTAGGAGTAAGACAGGAGAGCACAACCCTCATCACTACCTCAGTTTAGCAACACTGTAACCACTTTGCAGTACAATGTTCTGACTGTGTTCTTGTAAAAATTGTGTATAGTTTATATTTAATTTGTTTTTCTTGTGAACCTTGTGTCTTGGGCGCTTCATGCCTGTGATGAGAT
The DNA here is from genome assembly GCF_963921235.1 of Mobula hypostoma. Lineage (NCBI taxonomy): Eukaryota > Metazoa > Chordata > Chondrichthyes > Myliobatiformes > Myliobatidae > Mobula > Mobula hypostoma. The sequence continues at coordinate 25,873,082 of NC_086128.1, forward strand.
GCTGCTGCAAGTTTTTCATTGCACCTGTACGCAGGTGGACGTGTATGTGGGAATAAACTCAGCCTTGACTTTGACATTTCTATCCACATACCTGTCCAACAGTCTCTTAAATGTTGTTAATATGCCCACCTCTACCACTTCCTCTGCCAGCTTGTTCCACACACTCTCCACCCTCTTTGTGAAGAAGTTGCCCCTTTGGTTCCTTTTAAACCTTTCCCCCGTCCTTAAACCTGTGCCCTCTAGTTTTTACTTCCTTTTCTCTAGGGATAGATAGAGAGAGGGAGTGGGAATAGAGAGAGAGAGAGAGAGAGAGGCAACGATAGAGAAAGAAGCTGAGAAGGGAGGCCAACATAGATAGATGAAGATGGATAAATAGATAGAAAAAGAATAATTTAGCCATGGTGTATGTACTTACATGCACATATGTGCGACTGTGTATATGGGCATACACACTGGTGCTTATGTAGAGCTATGTGTGTGTCAGTGTTCATTTACCATACAGTATATGTCACTGTGTGTGTTTGTGTGTAGCTGTGTTCCTCAGTACCCTGTCATCTGATGAGCCTGTGGTGTGCTTCAGTCAGGTTAGGGTTCAGAGAGCAGGCTAAAATCCAGGTTTCTGCTCTGCACTTGAAGGCCCGCAGCATGGACTTGTGACAAAGGACATCTGTAGATGTTGGGCCGGCAGGATCAGTAAGGCTGAGGGCTGACGGGCCTCTGGGTCAGCAAGGCCCCCAGGTCGGCAGGTCCCAGGATCGGATGTCCATATGGACAGAGCCACAAGGACTAATCACTTCCCAGATATGCAAGTGAGCGGGTCCGAAGTTCAAGGACTGGAGTTTAGGGTCCCGTTATTGGCTAGTCCTGGAGTCGATACTGAAACTCAATCTGAACTCCAGCAGTGGAAGCCCGATGGCCAAAGCCCTGGGTCAATGAGTCTGAGATTCCACTCTCGAAGTCTGAGCCCACATCACTGGAAACTGTCCTGAGGTTGGAGAACTATCTGTGTCAGGTAGGTGGGAGAGAGAAAAGAGGTTTGTTTTACTGCTGTTTATTGTTACTCGTTGTGTTCGGTGTTGTTCTGCTGAGCATTGTGGGTAATGATGCGATGTTGGCGCTGGAATGTGTGACAACACTTGCGGGCTGCCCTCAGCGCACCCTCGAGTTGTGTTGGTTGTTAACGTAAACAATGCATTTCACTGTGTGCTTCAATGTACCAGTGATTAAATAAGATTAATTGGAATCTGAATTGTGCAAAAGAATGTTAGTGAGGTAGTGTTCATAGGTTCATGGACTGTTCGGAAATCTGATGGCAGGGTGGAAGAATTTGTTCCTATATCATTGAGTGTGGGTTTTCAGGCTCCATTACCTCCTCCCCAAAGGTAGCAATGAGAAGAAATCATGTCCTGGATGGCAAAGGTCCTCAGTGATGAATGCTGCCTTCTTGAGGACCCTTGGAGACGTCCTCTGTGATGGGGAGGGTTGTGGCCCTGTTGGAGCTGGTAGAGTCTAAACCCTCTTGCAATCCTGTGCATTAGAGCCTCCACACCTGGCAGTGATGCAAATAGTCAGAATGGTCTCCACTGTACACCTGCAGAAATCTGTTAGAATCTTTGGTGACATACCAAATCTCCCCAAACTCCTCATGAAGTAGAGCTGCTGGCATATCTTCTTCATGAGTGCATCAATGTGTTGGGCCCAGGATAGACCTTCATCCAGGAACTTGAAGCTGCTCACCTTTCCCACCACTGACGCCTCATTGTACATATGTATTTGTAGTATGTGCATTTACGTGTATGTGAGAGAGAGAGCGAAGAGAAGGACAGAGGATAGAGACAGCGAGTTCCAACATAGAATCCGAATCAGGTTTTTATATCACTGGCTTGTGTTGTGAAGTTTGTTAACTTGGCAGCAGCGGTACAATGCAATACATGATAATATAGAAAGAAAAAAATAAATAAATGAATTACAGTTTTTTATATATATATATATATATATTAAATAGTTCGATTAAAAATAGTGCAAAACAGAAATAATAAAAGTGAAGTCGGGTTCATGGGTTCAATGTCCATTTAGGAATCAGGTGACAGAGGGGAAGAAGCTGTTCATGAACACTGGGTGTGTGCCTTCAGGCTTCTGTATCCTTCCTGACGGTAACAATAAGAAGAGGGCATGCCCTGGGTGATGGGGGTCTTTAATAATGGACGTCACCTTTCTGAGGCACTGCTCCTTGAAGATGTCCAGGGCACTACTGAAGATGGAGCTGACTAATTTGACTACTTTCTGTAGCTTCTTTCAGTCCTGTGCAGTAGCACCCCCTCATACCCCCATAACCAGACAGTGATGTAGCCTGTCAGAATGCTCTCCATGGTGTATTTATAGATGTTTTCAAGTGTTTTAGATGACAAACCAAATCTCTTCAAACACCTAATGAAATATAGCCACTGTCTTGTCTTCTTTATAACTACATCAATATGTTGGGACCAGATTAGATCCTCAGAGATCTTGACACCCAGGAACTTGAAACTGCTCACTCTCTCCACTTCTGATCCCTCTATGAGGATTGGTTTGTGTTCCTTCGTCTTAATCTTCCTGAAGTCCACAATCAGCTCTTTCGTCTTACTGATGTTGAGTGCCAGGTTGTTGCTGCGACACCATTCCACTAGTTGGCATATCTCACTCCTGTAGCCCTCTCATCTCCATCTGAGATTCTACCAACAATGGCTGTTATCATCAGCAAATTTATAGATGGTATTTGAGCTATGCCTAGCCACATGGTCATGTGCATATAGAGGAAATAGAGCAGTGGGCTAGGCACACATCCCTGAGGTGCGCCAGTGTTGATTGTCAGCGAGGAGGGTATATTATCACCAATCCACACAGACTGTGGTCTTCTGGTTAGGAAGTCGACGATCCAGTTGCAGAGGGAGGTACAGAGGCCCAGGTTCTGCAACTTCTCAATCAGGATTGTGGGAATGACGGTATTAAATGCTGAGCTATAGTCAATGGACAGCATCCTGATATAAGTGTTTGTGTTGTCCAGGTGGTCTAAGGCTGTAAGAAGAGCCATGGAGATTGTGTCTACCATTGAATGCCACAGATTCACCATCCTCTGGCTAAAGAAATTCCTCAGGTCAGCAGGCCAGGCTTCTATGGAGGGAAGTGAACAGTTGTGATGGAGGGTCTCGGCCTGAAATGGTGACTGTTTAATTCCCCTCCATAGACGTTGCCTCACCTGCTGAGTTCCTCCAGCACTTTGTGTGTGTTGTTCAAGATTTCCAGCATCTGTAGAATCTCTTGTATCTCTGATCATACTCCATAAACTTTAGGAAGTCAAGTTCTGCTAGGATAGGTACAGTAAATGGCAGGGACCTTAGGAGCGGTCACGTACAGAGGGACCTTGGCTTGCATAGTGGTGACATAGATGGACAGAATGGTGAAGAAGGCATTTGACATGCTTGCCTTCATTGGCTAATGTACTGAATACAAGAGTTGGGACATCACTTTGCTGCTGTACAAAATAAAACATTTCACAACATAAGTTAGTGATAATAAATCTGATTCTAATTCCAACTCTGTTGATTTGTGCTCATTACTGTTATGTTTTTTTATTGCTGAGCAACTCTGAGCTTCACACGAGCAAGGAATTTCAATGCACCCTGGTGTAAATTACAATAAACTAATCGAATGAACATATCTTTAAAAAAGAAGTCCAATCCATGGCAGAAACTTTTGAGGAATGCATGTGTGCTTTAGGAAGGGGTTGGGCTACATTCAGAACGATCGCCAGGAATTCAGGGAGGGATGATATTCCACCAGGAGAGCAACAGACCCGGCTGCAGCATTCTCAGGACAGGAGGCTGTATTCTTGCCGATGGATGTTTCACTTGCTTTCTTCGTGGCAACATCTCTCTTGCTGTTCCTGAGCTCTCGAGGTATTTTCATGCTTCCTCTGAACCCCGGGGGTATAATGTCCTGGTATTGTGTGGGAGAGGTGCACTGGAGTGGAATGGTGTGCAGAACAGGCAGGGCAATTCCAGGAATGGGGGGGGGGGGTGAGGTTGGCACCAGAGGCAGCAAACGGCCCCCTCTCCAGCCATGGGGTAATCATAAACAAGGGGATACAAATTTAAGCTGGAGGAGATTTGCAGGGGCGTAAGTTTTCCCACATGGGGAGTGAGTGATATCTGGAAGGTGCTGCCTGGAGGGTTGGAATCAGAGACACTCACTGTGTTGGACACTTAAATCAACAAAGTGTAGAAGGACACGGCCCTACTAGGGGCAAATGGGAGAGAGTTGCCAGTAAGGGAGGATGGAGATGCTGTGTTTATTCCTTCTGGGAAGTACGAGCCTGAGGGGTGCTCTGATTTATAAAATCATGAAGGTGTAGCTAGAGTCCCTTACCTGGGGAAAGGCGATGGGAGAGATTTTTAAAGGAGACCTGAGGGGCAACGTTTTCATCCAAAGGATGGTGAGTCTATTCAATGAACTGCCAGAGGATGTGGTTGATAAGGTGAGAGGGGAGAGGTTTATAGGGGTTCCCACTGGCCACAGGAGTAGTAGCAGAACAGAGATAGGGAGGAATTACTTTAGCCAGAAGGTGATGAATCTATGAAATTCATTGCCACAGACAGCTATGGAGGCCAAGTCATTGGCTGTAATTAAAGCAGAGGTTGGCAGGTTCTTGATTAATAAGGGTGTCAAAGATTATGGGAAGAAGGCAGGAGAATGGGGTGGAGAGGGATAATAAATCAGCCATGATGGAATGGTGCAGCAGACTCAATGGGCCGAATGGCCTAATTCTGCTCCCATGGTTTTATGGATTGGAGGGTGGCAAATGTTATTACTTTGTTCAGGAACGGTAATAGGGATAATACTGGGAATTATAGACCAATGGGTCTTACATCCATTGTGAGCAAATTATTAGAGAGGATCCTTAGAGATAGGATTTAGGAGTACCGAATTTGGGGAGGCACGATAGGGTAGTGGTTAGCGCAGCACCTTACAACGTTAGCTGTACCTTCGCCCCTTCGCCCCATCTGCAAAAAGCAGGATTTCCCAGTGGCCAATCATTTTAATTCTAGTCCTCACTCTTATTCCGACATGTTGATCTGTGTCTGCTCTGTGCCACGATGAGGCCACCCTCAGGCTGGAGGAGCAAGACCTCACATTCCATCTGGGTAGCCTCCAACCTGACGGCATGAACATCGATTTCTCCAACTTCCAGTAATTTCCCCCTCTGGCTTTGAAGGATGTAGAAGTTTTAGAGAGGGTGCAGAGGACATTCATCGGGATGCTGCCTGGACTAAAGAGCATATTTTATGAGGATAGGTTGACTGAGTGAAGACTTTTCTCTTTGGAGTGAACGAGGATGAGAGGTGGCTTGATAGAGATGTACAAGATGATAAGAGGCAGAGTGGACAGCCAGCACCTTTCTCTCAGGGCAGCAATGGCCAGTACCAAAGGACATCCTTTTAAGGTGATTGGAGGAAAGTATAGGGGGAATGTCAGCGGTAAATTTTTAACACAGAGAGTGCTGGGTGCGTGGAATGCACTGCTGGGGGTGGTGGAGGCGGATACATTAGGGACATTTAAGAGAACGTAGGCACATGAATGATGGAAAAATTTAGGACTGTCGGGAGGGGAGGGAAGGAGGGGATTGATCTTGGAGTAGATTCAAGGGTCAGCACAACAAAAGGCCTGTCTGACTGTGAGGTAAGGGGGAGGAAAATGCTCAAGGCGGATCATTCAGGGTCAGGGAGAAGGGACAGGATGGGACAATGACGGGGATTCAAGCGAGGATTGGGAGAGAGTCGGCAGGTGGCTGTAAGAACAAGAGGAGAGAGGAGGGCCTTGATGTTGGCACTAGTCTGAGTTAAGCAGCCTGCCTCCCATCTCCCAGACCCAGCGTCCTTCAGACAGTGATAACATTACTGTTGTGGGGAACTGAAGTTCCCACCACCTCGCATTTCAAAGCCTTTCCGCAAGCCATTAAGTTGCTGGTACCAGAGGGTGTTGATGAGTTTCTGAGTGGGGGGAGGCCATTAGGCCCATTCATGCTCAGGTCTGCACAACTGAGAAATTCCAGAATCGTTCAGTCACACACAGCACCAACACAGGCCTTTTAGTCCAACTCATCTTGATGCTTCAAGATGTCCTTCAACACTCAGACCCTCAGGAGGTACAGGATTCTGAAGACCCACACTCAGTGATTCAGGAACAGCTTCTTCCCCTCCATGAACACTATCTTGCTATTCCACTTGTGATCAATTTATTTATTTCATTTTTATTGAGAATTAAAATAAATTGGGAGCTCTTGAGAGTAATACTTGATAAAACGTCTCAGCCCATAACACCAGCTGTCTATTCCCCTCCATCAATGCTGCACTCCTCCAGCATTTTGTGCGCGTTGAACAAATTTCACAACATATGTCAGTGGTAATAAACCTGATTCTGATTCTGATTCCTGTCCAAGTTGTTACTGTACCAGACTCAACCACATCCATACACAGACCACCCTCTAAAGGAAAGAAAATTGACCCTCAGGTTCCAATTAAATCTTTCCCCTCTCACCCTAAACCTGTAGTTTTGGATTCCCCTATCCTGGGGGAAAGACTGTGACCATCCACTTTATTGGCTTTGGAAGTGTGGAGGAAGCTCGCCAGGTTGATTCCAGAGATGAGGGGGTTAACCTATGGGGAGAGATTGAGTTGCCTGTGACTACTCACTGGAATTCTGAATGAGAGGGAATTTTATAGAAACATATGAAACTATGAAAGGGATAAATAAGATAGAGGCAGGAGAAATGTTTCCACTGGTAAGTGAGACCAGAACTAGGGGACATAGCCTCAAGATTCAGGAGTATAGATTTAGGATAGAAATGAGGAAAGTTGCTTTTCCCAGAGAGTAATGAATCTGTGAAATTCTCTACCCAGGGAAGCAGTAGAGGCTATATCACTAAATATATTTAAAACACAGTTAGATAGGTTTCTGCATAACAGGGGAATTAAGTGTTGTAGGGAAAAGACAGATAGATGAAGCTGAGTCCACATGTCAGATCAGCCATGATCTTATTGAATGTCAGAGCAGGCTCAATGGCCGACTCCTGCTCCTAGTTCTTATGCCCTCTTTATAAACCTCAGCAGGTCAGGCAGCGTCTACGGAGGGAAATGAACAGTCAACATTTTGGGGCAAGACCAGAGGTGGGTGGCAGTGAGGGGAAATAGCCGGCATAAAGAGGTAAGGGGGAGGGAGGTATATGGTAAGGACTAGCCAAACTATTATCCTGCCTAGTCCCATCAACCCACATCTTGGAGGGGTATGGAGGTCTATGGTCCAGGTGCAGGTCAATGGGACCAGACAGAATAACAGTTCAGCACAAACTAGATGGGCTGAAGGGCCTGTTTCTGTGCTGTGGGGTTCTATAACTGAGGGGAAAAGCCTACTTGCATTTACCCTGTCTATACCCCTCATAATTTTGTATTCTTCTACATTCTAGGAAATAAAGTCCTAACCTACTCAACCTTTCCCTGTTACTCAGGTTCTCAAGTCCTGGCAACATCCTTGTAAACTTTCTCTGCACTCTTTCAATCTTACTGATATCTTTCCTGTAGGTAGGTGACCAGAACTGCACACAATTCTCCTAATTAGGCCTCACCAACGTTTTATACAACTTCAACATAACATTCCAACTCCCGTAGGGAATACTTTAATTTATGAAGGCCAATGTGCTGAATAACCCTGTCTACCTGTGACACCTCATTCAAGGCATTATGCATCGGGATCCTCAAGTTCCCTTGTTCTACACCCACTCCATCTGGCCATCACACCTACACTCCTCCCCATGGGTCCCCAACTCTGGTGAGGCAGGGTCCAATCATCAGACAATCTCCCTCGCTCCCTGCCCGGTGATTCAGCTCTCCCTTTCTCCCCTCTGTAGGAGTCTCTGGAGAAGGGAGAGTTTGCACAGTGTTCCCCTTGTCCACAAACCAGACTCTGGTCTTCAGGAATGGCACAGTCAGGTGCAAGTCCACTGACTTCTGTTTTGGAATCTGGATCCGTCATCCTGATGGAGTTTTCTACCCAGACAGACAAGGTGACCGTGTGTGTGTGTGTGTGTGTGTGTGTGTGTGCGTGTGTGTGTTCGCTTGTGCCAGGGAGATCGGAGATTGGAATTGGAGGGCAGGGAGTGAGTGAAGGAGAGGGGGAGAGCAGTGAAAAAGAAAATGGAGAAGAAACAGAGATAAGGAGCGAGGGAGAGAGGTAGAGACGGAGAGAGATACAAAGAGAGGGGGAGAGAGAGAGATGGAGGAGTGTGAGAAAGAGAAATTGAGAGAGGGAGAGATGGAGGCAGATATAGAGGGGGAGGGGGAAATGGGCAGAACGCAGGAGCAGAAAGGAAGAGAGAGAGAGGGAGAGAGATACAGAGAGAGTGAGTGAGTGAGAAAAACAGGGAGAGTAAGAAAAGGAGAAATAGAAATGGAGGCGAGAGAGAGAGAAAGAAATGGAGGGGTGACAGTGAGACAGAGAACCATGGGAAGAGGATCTCTTTTGGAGGGGTGTGGATGGTGAGTGGTGTGTTGCCTCAGGTTGCGGGGGAAAGGGGAGGGAAGAATCCCGTTAGGGGGTGTCAGGGTGGGAGAGGAGAATTACTGAGAACAGACTGACCCACTCTGTCTCCTTCTCCCCACAGGCTGCTGGCCGACCCGGAACGTCCTCTCCTGCACCCCACAGTGCACAGACCGATCCCACAGGTCCCACCGCTTCACTTCCTGCTGCTGTAGCACAGACCTGTGTAACAGTGGCCCCCCTCGTCTCTCTGGGTCTGAACAACTCTCCACCCACGGTGAGCCTCCATCCTACCCCACACCCCCAACATCCTCTGACCCCACCCCATGATACAACCTCCACACTGCACCCCCCCCGCCCCCGACATCTCCAACAGCCCCTTCCAGCATCACCAACCTCCTCGAACTCCTTCACCATCCTCCAACAGACCATGGCACACTCACTCACTCCCTCCCTCTCACACACATTCACTCTCTCACACACACGCACACTCACTCTCTCTCGTTGACACACACACACACTCAGTCTCTCTCTCACACATACTCACTCTCTGACACACACACACACACACACAGGCACACGCCCACTCTCTCTCTCACACACACACACACACACTCACACTCAGTCTCTCTCTCACACATACTCACTCTCTGACACACACACACACACACACAGGCACACGCCCACTCTCTCTCTCACACACACACACACACACTCACACTCAGTCTCTCTCTCACACATACTCACTCTCTGACACACACACACACTCAGTCTCTCTCTCACACATACTCTCTGAGACACACACACACGCACACACCCACTCTCTCTCTCTCTCACACACACACACTCACTCTCTCTCCCACACACTCTCTCTCTTTGACACACACAAACACACACACACACTCACACTCAGTCTCTCTCTCACGCACATTCACTCTCTCACACACATGCACACTCACTCTCTCTCGTTGACACACACACACACTCAGTCTCTCTCTCACACATACTCTCTGACACACACAGGCACACGCCCACTCTCTCTCTCACACACACACACTCACACTCAGTCTCTCTCTGACACATACTCACTCTCTGACACACACACACACTCAGTCTCTCTCTCACACATACTCTCTGACACACACACACGCACACGCCCACTCTCTCTCTCACACACACACACACACTCATTCTCTCT